>NC_039360.1:18955971-19065498 GCF_003573695.1 Papaver somniferum | reverse complement strand
AAAAAAAAAAAACCAACAACAAGGTATCCGAAGAATTTCTCTTTTTTCTTCAATGAACAACCTTCTAATCTGCCAATTAAGCAGATTACAACCCCAAGTAGACTATACATTTCCACAATTCATCAGCCAACTCCTACATACTAATAGACATGATTCATCAGCCTCTTCTTCTAGTTAAGTTACATGAAACATACAATGCGAAGAAACTCATATAAGCTCCCTTGTAAGTACACGAAATTCATCCATTCAAAAACCTATAATCTCCAGAAATGGCACTATAACAGTTAAAATTCAAGTTCACAAAACGCTAATAATCCCTAAACTTATAAAATTAGTCCCTCTAAAGGGAGAATTGCACTATTGAACAACGAAAAATCAAAACAACATTTACATCAGTGAGCATATATAGATGGTTTTAACATTGAGAAATGCTAATTTTAGGGTTTTCCATTTAAAATTTTACCTGAGTATGAGACGGGTTCTCATCATTTGGATCGGACATGTATTCGTCAATGAAGTTTGATAAGTTCTTCTATCTATCTGCAACCACTCCTTCACTAAAACCTTGAATATGATCTCCAGAAAATGCTGTTTCAGATCAAAACGAAAACTAATAAGAAATGTGTGAATCGAGATTAGAAGAAGAGAGCAATTAGGTGATAACTAACAGAGATTGAGAGAGGACTTACATCAATTAAAAGAGAGATGGGTCAATTCGCCTTGGATATGGGATGAATTTTATTTTCACAGGAAGGAAGGGGGAAAAGATTTTGGGTTTCTTCTTCTTTTGTTAACCTATTTCACTCGGGTACTTATTCAGAGACTCACCAGCTAAGTGCTCTTGAAAATTGGGTTGAGTAAAAAATGGATACTCTGTTAGGATATCAGAAGCAAATCATTTTGCCTCACATACAATTAGCGCGTTTGGATACGAGAAGCATAAATCAGAAAGCAAAATTGTTTTGTTTTACAAAAATTTAGACCTTTCAATTTCTAAAAATCGTTCTGAAATAATATTATTAAACTAACTTCTAATTTTTCAACTTCCAAAAATTAAAATACAATCTATTATTGCCCAAACAAACTAATCTATGTAAATTTAAAAGTTAAAATGCAATCTAGTAGTGCCCAAACAAACTAAGCTATATGAATTTAAAAGTTTTCCTTCAAGTTGGGAGCCTAGTCAGCAACTTGCCAAACTATTCACAAGTTGGGAGCCTAGTTAGAAACTTGCCAAACTATCACGGATACATATTATATACATATACACTGCATGCAAATTTTTGTGATTTTCTCGGGTATACCAATTAAACGTGAGTTTACAAATTACAGAATTGGTCGGTCCATGAAAATAGAGTTTCCAACCTTGATGTGCAACACCATGAACTAAGGATAACAACGCTGAACCTTTTCTGAATCACCAGCTGATGTTTAGGAACCAGATAACCCATCACCCGCGGGGCATGGACCCATTTTCCGATAAAGGTATTAGCAGGACCCCCTGCACGGATGACAGTGATGGTTACAAGAATGACGGGGAAGTGAAGAGTACCCGACGACATTCAGGATAGGATGTAGACCTATCAGGCAGGGATAATCATTCCGGTTGGGACCTCTCCTAAATTATGTATTTAGGTATGAACTCCTATTTTTTAATGCATAAACTGCTTCTTTCGGTCTGGTTTGAACCAGAACGAAATGGATAGAGTTTGTTGTTGATTATGTTGCATACATAATATATATAATTTGTTTAAGCCATAACATCGTACTGTCCCGATGCCACTGTCATAAGTGAAAAAAAATGATTTAGTGTATGTCGAATTTTTTTTGTACCAAATTCATATTTCTAGAACGAATTTTTATACGTACTAATGTCGTTATAAGTTATCGTTGATTAAAGAATTGTTAACCGAATCTTTGTTGAACTTACATTTGGCTGAGACGAATACCAATACGCAAACGCATTCCTCCTTGAACTTTTCCCATAAGTAGAAGTGTTGACTAGGGTTTGGAGGTAATCCAATATTTTCACGATTATTTGAGATTTAGTGTTCAACCATTTTTTTCTACACAAAATTGGTTAAAAAGACCAAAATCAACAATTCCTGGGTGAAATGCAGAGTTAGATTTTGATACTGTTTAAATGGACAAAAATATAAAAACAGGCAGGATGTAACTAGTTTCATCGTGCCCATTTTCAAATATTTTTTCTTATTTTTAATTTACACAGGATGTATCCAGTTTCATCCTTGCTATTTTTTAAATTTAAGCTAGGATGAATCCAGTTTCATCCTTGCTATTTTTTTTTTCCATTTCACCCAAACTATTTTTTACTCATCCATTTGAACCGTGATTTAAAAATATTTGGACAAATGATCCATTTTTCGTTTTTTCTAAATAAATTGAATAAATAATCACAAAATTGGTTAAAAAGACCAAAACCAATAATTCCTGGGTGAAAAGGACACTTAGGTGTTGATATTGTTTAAATGGACAAAAATGTAAAAATAGCCAGGATGCATCCAGTTTCATCCTAGCTATTTTTTAAGTTTAAGCAAGGATGAATCTAGCTTCATCCTTGCTAAATTTTTTTTATCCATTTCACCCATACTAATTTTTACTCGTCCATTGGAACCATGTTTTAAAAATATTTGGACAAATGACCTATTTTCTGATAAATAATCTTTGATTATTTGTATTGTCCCTTATTTTTCTTTTTAGTGTGAGTGACAACTAAATTGGGTCTACTCAGACCCAATGCATACCAAGATGCCACCGAGAATTCTTGTTGGGGTAAAGACTTGAACCAGGTAATGATGGTGTTGTGGATAGAGGTGTAAAATGTACCAGTCCGGCACAACCCGGTACACGAAGTCGCGTGTTTCACGTGTCATGTGTCGTGTTGGGCTATGCCAACGACTTAAACGTGTTGTGTTGTATTGTGTTGTGCTTTACTAGTCAAAAACTAGGCACGGCACAGCCCACAAACACAGTAGGTAACGTGTTGTGTTGTGTCGTGATGGCACACGTGCTATAACAATTTGAGATTACTTAATGGTATGCATTAAGTCAGACATTATCACGGTATTTAAATAGACAACATGTGAATTAATGTTCTAGTCAAGTATATATATAGGTAATGAAATTGTAACAACGATATTTCCAAATATTTAAGTATTATATGTGTTGTTATAAAAATAAGCAGGTATAAAAGGTCAAAAACTAGAAAAAATGGTCTCTTTTGTAAAGTATACACAAAATGTGATGTATTATACCTTGTTATATTATGTATTTGTGCATGTTATGACGTGCTTTCTTAACGTGTTGTGCTGGGTTGGGCCACGTGCTAATCAGTGTCGCGTGCTGGGCTACTGTGCCTATTAATCAAACCCAGCACGTCCCATTTAACTAACGTGATGTGTCGTGCTGGGTTGGGTTGGGTTGTGCTCGTGCTGGCACAGTCCAATTTACACCTCTATCTGTGGAGTTCACCTTAATCACTAAATCCTTGTGGTAATTAATATGCAAGGAAGGTAGGTCCTGCAATGCTATGATTCTTCAACAAACTCAAGACAAAATTATTATTGAAGATTGTGAGGAGGACAGTGATAGGTATCCAAATTTTGATTTTTATAACATCTCTTATTTCATGTCATAAAGCCACCGTGAAAATTGAGAAATAACTCTCAGGGTTAAAATGGAATGGTAAAATCCTTAATAAGGGAAGTAATGAGAGCATGTGTAGAGGGCAAAAATTTGCTGCAGAAAACATCAGTTTTCTTGTTTGTGGTGGTAGCAGATGCATATGCCATGGTGTAGTTGACTTTTCTAGTTTCTGGAGTTGGATAGCCTTGCGTATATACTGTGCCTAAGCATGTATGCACCCCAGACATGCTTAGGCACTTCTCTTCTTAATTGTTTTTATTCCAATGAAATTTAACATTTCCCTTCAAAGAAAATATAATGGTTTTTGTTGCGACTTCCTTTACCCGGAAAGAATAAAATCTAGGACCTAGAAGGTCCATAAGATTGAAAGAATAAAATCTAGGACCTACATGGTTCAAAATATATATGTGAATCATTAAAAAAATGAAAAATTAGTTGAAAAACTATAATGTACCATTAGATTCCTGGGAAAAAAAAAATTATGATCCTCCTCTTATGCTCAAATCTGGTTATTTTTTGGTTAGATCTGTGCGAAGATTCCTTGTTTTATGTGTTACAATAACGCGGACTTTTTTTAGTAGATGTGAATACATAATAAGCATGGACACACGTGTTCATATAGAAAGATACAACTATGTATACATTTTAAGAATTAAACTAAAAGCAAATAAAAAATCAGAGAGAAAAAAATAGAAAATGGAAAGGCATGAAGATAAAGAGGAAGAAACAAGAAAACGATGGTAAAACTGAAACAAAAATGTGAAGAAAGAAGAAGAGAATGACAGCTTTGTGATTAGAAGTAGAAGATGGTTGAGAAATAAGGAGGCGAAAGATATAAAAGACTATGACCTAGAGTTTGGAAAAATAAAGAATATTACTGTATATTTGCACTTATCTTAACCTATATTAAGCCCAACTAATTAATAAATTAGACATTTTACTTTCCCAATAAGTAAAAATCTATTGAAAACTTGAGCCATCAAAAATTATATGGTGTACAAACTACGTGTGTGGTGCTCGGAGTATTTTTTTTTGAAGTTGCCATGTCGAAGTAGCTCATTGCACACAAGACACCAGCACCAGTATCGCGTCGTTGTAACATAACTTGTTTCTAATAATATGTTATCAATAATGTTATTTATCTAAATCTGTAATTAGTTTCCCTACAACTTAACCTAGTTGGTGACTATGGAAAAAGTACTAGGAGCATTAGATAAACCAAAAGGCATTACTAACAATTCATATAAGCCTTCCTTTGTCTTGAATGTTGTTTTCCACTCATCACCTTCACGGATACGAATTTGATGATATCCACTATGCAAATCAAGCTTAGTAAAGACTTTAGCACCAGAAAGCATATCAATCATGTCATCAATTCTTGGTATAGGAAATCTATATGGTATAATAATTCTGTTTAATGCTCTACATTCTATACACATACGATGACCGCCATTCTTTTTGTCTACTAAAAAGGCTGGACTAGCACAAGGACTTTTACTAAGTCTTATCAAACATTTTTGTAACAAATCATCAACCTGACCTTGTAAAATCTCATGTTCTTTAGGACTTAACCTATAATGAGGTTGATTAGGAATAAAAGTTCCAAGTATAAAGTCTATATGATGTTGTAGATCTCTCATTGGAGGCAAAACATTGGGTAACTCAGTAGGAAATAAGTCACTAAAAGAAGACAATAAAGGTTGTACCTTGTCTGGAATCTCCACCATTGGTTTATCAGCTTCATGAGAACTCAAAGAATGAGTTGGTTGTAAAGAATGAACAATGGTAGCAACTAATCCAGCTGTCTTATTATCTGTTGGTTCCTTGACTGAAGTAGAAGATTGTAAAGGCCATAAAACTTTAGTAAACCCTTCATGAAAAAAGGTATAAGTATTCTCATAGCAGTTATGAACATCACGAATATCATATTGCCATGGTCTTCCCAACAATAAACTTGCTTCAGTCATGTTAATAACATCGCACAAAGCATAATCTGAATATTCGTGGAAAGAAAATTTCACCAAACATTGATGATTAGTTTGCTGAGTGGAAGAGTTGTTTATCCAACCAATTGAATACGGCTTTGGATGAAGAGTAACAGGTAACCCAAGTTTCTCAACTAACTTTGCAGAAACATAGTTTTTTGTACTTCCACTGTCAATGATCATGGTGCAAAGCTTCTCTTCAATGAAACAATGAGATCTGAAAATATTATGTCTCTGAGTAGGACATGGTTCAGTGATTAAAACTGGGCGAATTACTCCAAGAAAATACGCATCCTAAGTCTCATGTTCTTGCAAATACTTAAACTCATCATCTCCTAATTTTTCATCTGCTGGTGTGTCTTCTTGAACTTCATTGATGTAAGCATGAAAATTTCGACAATCACTAGAAGTGTGGCCAGTTTGGTTGCACTTGTTACATTTATCCCCTCGAAACTTTGAATAAGGATTAGAGCCTTTAGATAAAGGAGGAAATTCTTGTGGAAATTGATTACCTCGAGTATTACGAACAAAATTTCGTTGTGGAGGAGCATGGGGTGTCTTAGCAGATGAAATATGCATTGTAGGAGCAGGTTCTGAAAGAATAGAAGTAGTTTGTTGTTGCTGATATGGTTGGTTTGAACTTCTGTCCTGTGGATCAACAAAGACAGTTGATCCCTGTGAAGATGGATCAACAACAACTGTTGAACCTTTTTCATCCTGGTAACCATAAGAGTTATATTTTCTGAAAGCTTTGTGAAAATGTTGATAAAGATCCTGTCTTGGAGTTGGTTGGAGAGAAGTATTGAGCAAACACCTTTCAACCTTAAGAGATTATTGTATTGCTTCAACCATATTAAAAGCTGATTGTGTCATCCCTTGTTGAATTAAATTATTCAACCCATCTATAAAGAATGCAACTAATTGTTCTTCAGTTTCCTTCAATTGGTTACGAGCAACCAAACCATAGAACTCAGCTACATATTCTTCAACCAATTTTGCTCCTTGGCGACAGTTTTGAAGTTTGAGAAATAGTTGCTGCTTATAATATTTTGGTAAAAACTTGGCTCGTAATAATTCTCTCATTCTTTTCCAAGTACGTATCGGAGGTTTATGATATTTATCTCGATCTTCGCACAGTGTTTCCCACCAAGTTGCAGCTCCACCTTTCAATTTATAGGCGACCAATTTTACTTTAGAAGAGTCAGGGACGTCCATGAAATTGAAAAAGGATTCGACTTCATAAAACCAATCCAGCAAACCTTCAATTTGTAAACCACCATGAAAACTAGGTATATCATCCTTTAACTTATATTCTGGTAGATTCCCGTAAGAATGTATATTAGAGTTTAATCTCTTTTCATCCGTCCATTTTTGAAACTCTTGTTCTTCGACTATATCATCGTCATCAAGGTTGATAGTCACATTAACTTGTTTGTTTGGAGTGTTTAGAAAACCTTCCACCGGCTCTGTATGTTGGATGATATGTGAAACATGGACTGGAATAGAGGTGTTTTGAACAAAAGAAGTCTCCTTAACTTTCTTTGTTTCATCATCTTCGTTTTCTCCTATCTTCTTTTCTCCATCTGTATCATCGACTAAATCAGGTATGTCTTCCTTTTCTAAACCAGTGTGTTTCAATATTTTGTTTATATATTCTCCATAGGATACCAACCTTTTTTCAATCGTTCCCAACTGCTTTGTAATACCATCTGTAATATTTTTGGTGTCAATTTTATTGGTGTCAATTTTATTGGTAGCAATAGAGATTTGAATATTTTTCAAAATTTCTGCGATTTCAGCTAGGGTAGGAGTGTTATCTGCCATTGAAAGAAAATTAGGTTTATGAATGTGTTTTTGCGGAAGATGTAAAGGATCTGTTTCTAGATAGAAATCTAAAACCTATGTATCTGATACCAACTAGTGTAACACACAACATGATATAGCAAACAAGTTGCTTGGGTTGTGAAGATAATTAAGTTCCGTCAGAAATTTAGCTAAAATCTGATACAAGGATCAAGATTCTAAAGGTTATAAAATTGATAATTGAATTGATATAATAATATTGATAATAAGATGTGTTCTCTAAACAAGAAAGCGTAGCCTTTAAATAGGTTCACAAGAACCGACTAAACAGAAAAGAAAAAGGAAATTGACGTAAACTAGGAAAGACAAAAGGCTTGAAAAGAAAGTAAGCTAAACAGAAACGCTGGATCAACTGTTATAGTTGATACGCGCACAAAGGATCAACAGTCATAGTTGATACTACCGTAAAGGATAAACAGTCATTGTTGATATACAACAATGGATCAACATAAAGAGTTGATACAGAGAAAGATGTACTACACCAGATACTGAAGTAAGCCATACCCTCGAGAGTCAGTCATCTGCTTTTGCTTTTAGTTTAAAAAATTCAAAAATTACTAATAGGGGTACCGAATTTCTTAGGGGTGTACCAACCCAAGGGCAATGGATTTTTCAATCTTACGTGTATTTTGGTACACCCGTAAGGAATTTGGTACCCAGCGTTAGCAGCCTTGAATATATTCATGACGCTCGCTCGTTTCTTTAAAATCATAAGAGATAAACTTGAAATCTGGTAAAACTGATGTTGTATTTCAGAACGGAAGACTCTTGTTCAATCTCTTCAACAAGCAAAACTGATATTTCAATACGAATGTATTTGATCTGACGGAAATTGATCTGACAAATGCTCAAGATTGACATGAAATATTTTAGTCCAACCAAAGTAATCAGCCTCCATTGATCGATGATACATATCTATCAAATGCGTATGTCCTTTACATTCACCAAAGTATTCAATTTCCCTTTGACAAGATCCCTCAGGTACCAGGGGCATTGGCATTGTCTTCATCAATTCTTGGTTAACATTGAAATGTTTGAAGTGTGTGGGCTTCCAACTCAAAACCAATTGGCTAAGAGTGGAGTGGCTCCATACCTTATATATTAAGATCTAGGCTAAGGAGTTAGCTATGTGGGACTATCTTATAGTTTCTCCAACATGAGAAAGGAAGAAGAGGAAAATAGATCTGTGAAAGAATACAGATGAAATTGAGATATTAAAGATGAGAATTGAAATTGAGGAACTGAATATAAGATTTTGTAAGAATGAAGATGAAGAAGAAGATCAGGAAAAACAAGATTTGATTTAGCAGAAAGAAGCGAGAAAGAATCGTTTTGTCTCTGATACCACTTCTTTAATTCAATATTTCGTTACAGGTATAAAATTTGTGGTGTTACAAAGCGAGTACATTCTATGAGCACAAGGTTTTCACTTGCATGTCATACATAGTTCATGTAATGAAGATCTTAATATGTATAAGTACTGTATAGTTGAGAATCAATTCCACGCAAAGTATTAGGTCTGTCTTGTGTCATTCTAACATTTACATCCCATCTACTTCGTAATCTCTTTAAGATTCAAAAGCACCATCAACAAAGAAAAAAAGTGAGAATAAGCTGGAGTAAACTGATAGACTTAACTCGAATGAAGTAATTGGTCCGACTATTTGTGGTTTGGTTGGTGTGCTCGTTTGATATTCAGATCAATGTAGTTGGGAAGCAAATCTTTTATATTTGTGTGTCGGAAATGCTTAAAAGTGAAGACGTTTAAATTTTTTGTATTTCCATAAACCAGTTTTGTGTCATGCCATTTGTACGTCTAAATCATATTTCATTGTTACATTTGATTTTCCTCGGTAATTTTATTTGTGTTTTTGTTTGAGATGACACAAAGAGAGAGTGGGACTTGCATCAAATTGCGACATTTTTAGGACTTCGAGAGACATCCATCACTGGCTTTTGATCAGGAGCGAGCAAGTTGCATGAAGGGGGAGTTTGCTTCCTATTTCACTCGGTCTTACGCATTATTTCAGTAAATTACACATTTTAGGATTCATAAAAAAATAAAAATATATATATATATATATATATATATATATATATATATATATATTTTATCATCTCACTTTTGTGATTGGCTTCTAACACGAGAGAACAAGAACATTATTACTTGTTGCATCCAAGCTTGCTCTTGACTATCTTGGTGTCTTGACTGCTAGCTACAAGTGTACTCAAATATCCGGTAGTCATGTCCTGTAAAAACCAAATTGTCGGGATTTTGTGGAAATTAAATGACAATTTCATCCAAGTGAATTCGATCAAGATCAATACAGATGGGGGCGGCTGGTGGATACTCTGGAGTTACAGGCCCAGGCTTCATAGTCAACGATTTAACTGCAAGAATTGTGTTGAGACTCGGGCCATGCTGCCTGATACCATCCAAAACGGCAACAAAACGGAATCAGCCAAAAGTGCAATTCGAACACGACTCAAAAGATCATCTACTTTTATAGTAAGTAGTTCGGAAAGTATAGTCTTATCATCTTACCGAAAATGAGTTAGCACAAGTTTTCCCCTTGCGCGTGCTCATACACGGTTCATGTAACTAAGAACTTAATATGAATAAGTAGTTGGGAATCGGTCTGACTTGCATTCGTACGAACATTCCCATTCGCACCGTCTTGCTAAACTTTTAAGATTTGAACCGATGCAACGAGAATAAACGGTAAGATGTTGGAGTAAACTGATAATTTTGACTCCATCACGGTTTATGAAAATTCCATACTAAGTAGATTGGTTTTCTTTTGGGTTTCTCATGAAAATCCCCATCATGTCACACACCGACAACAAACATTTTTCTTTTTGTATTCTTTTGCAATTTTAGATATCTGGATACCCCAAGGGGTCCAGAATTTATGAAAAGTCGCGGGTCTGCTAAGCTTTAATAACCGGGACAAACTTAATGGTCTAAATGTGGGATAATGAATCCATCTGATCGCTCCCCTCTTCGCTCCGCAATCAATCCCAATTGTATAATCATTATCCCCTCCCCCTGTTAAAATTATCTCACGTCTTGTCCAAAATATGGACCATCCCCTGCTGTCCTAGCTGTAGGAGGGTCGGTATTAATTAGACGTCTCCACCAGCAGGGGCAGAGCCAGCTCATTGCAAGGAATTATGAGTGCGAATTCGTGCACACTCCTTAACGAATGTGTATTTCACATTTCAATCGGTACCCTTGATTTAATTTAGGGAGTTATGTAACGAGGACCGTGATTCTAAACATAGAGGGTAATGGAACCATCAGTTAAATAAACAACCAATCAGAAGAATATGTGAAATATACACTCGTTAGAGGAGTGTGAACAAATTTGGACTCAGGGGTTGCACTTGTACCCCTACCCAGCTGGCACCAAAGCCCATTTTAAGCCCTATAAGAATTGTTTTTTTACAAATAAGCTTATTCTTGCATTTTTGTACCCCTAAAATTTTTGGTTGCATCTATAGTAAATTTTTACATCCCCTAAACCCCTTCCCATGATTCTTGGTTCCGCCCCTGTCCACCAGCCATTTCAGTAGTTCTAAGTAATTAACTTGTGGTGCTACAAGATGAGCACATTCAGTTAAAACAAGTTTTTTCACTTGTATTCTCATACATAGTTCATGTAACGAACATATCAATGTGTAAAAATAGATACCGATTCGGTGCAGCGTATGTTCTGTTAGTCTTGTTTCATTTTCATTTTAGCATTCTCATTCATTCTCCCATCAATTTTGCTGAACGTTTAAATTTCCATGTATGAGAAAAAAAAAAAAAAAAAAAAAACCCTCTAAATATCCAAAGTAGAGTTACAAAGAAAAAAGGTGAGATTGATGACTCTCGATGGTGATTACTAGTTCATAATATTGTCCGTCCGATGTATATTTTCCCTACAAGTCAAACCACATGCATGAACGCTTTTATTTGTAACAATCCGGAAAATACAGATTTTGATTGTTCTATATATAACTAGTGTCTTTCCCGTGCATTGCACGGGATTGAGTTAATTGATTTACTATTTGTGCCGAAAATGTAGAGATGGGTTTTACCTATTGCGTCAAAATGTGAGTATTGGCAGCTCGGACAGTTGTAGCCGTAACTGAAACAACTGGGGTGAAAATTTAGTCCCAACTAATTGGATTTTTACCGGCAGATGGACGAACAATCTTTTGCCAATCTCCAGCAAGCATTTTGAAGTTGACAACTGACGCATGGTTTACTGCATACGGTCTCAAGTGATCTTAGTAGTTAGTACGATAAATTTTACATTCGTACAAAACCCGCATTGTCAAACTTAAGGATTAAATCTCTTATAGATTATTGATACAATGATACTCATACTTTGCTCTTTTCGTATACATTGATGATGTCTCTTTGTCCATCGGAAAATAATATGCTTATTCCTTTGTTCTAAGAAATATATGGCCTGCAAAATCAATTCGAAAATTATACTTGCAACATTTTTCATCATGATACTAATAAAAGTGTACAAAATAATTAAGTCAAGTAGACATGTTATTACTCTGATCACAGTATGTACAAATGTATCACAGCTTTACGAAAAATAATTCTGGATACAATTACAACTGGTTTAAGTTTTTAACAGTCAAATGAGGACCAAATAAAAGGACATAACCTTTCCCAACTGTACACTAACAAAAATGGCTCAAATGAAATCAGCTGCTCATCGGATACAAACTGGTCTCCTAGATCAAAAATAAAATCAGAAATTATAGTGCAATAACAGTTGGATGGAATGAATATTTACCTGTGATACCACTAACAAATTGGAACATGCGTGACAGACTGTGCTGTCAATGGGTACCCATTACCCGGGTCCTAAAGTTGGACCCATTAGCTACTTAGGACCCGGCGGGTAATTACTCGATTAGACCCGAATTTAAACGGGTCCAAACGGGTAATACCCAATGAATACCCGCGGGTATCGGGTACCCGTTTATTCATTCTTTTATTCATGTTTTTAGCAAAATTATAAGTATTTTTTCTAGTTTTAGCTTTGATATTTTACTCATTTAAATTTTTTCTCTTACATTTAATCTTTATTTAGTACATTCATAAGAAATAATAATAATTTTTTATAAAAATTACTTAAATTCAAGCAAAAAAGAAAAATATATTAAGTTTTTGAGATTTTGTAAATAGTTTTCTTTAGACCCAATGGGTACCCGGAACCGACGGGTACCCGGGTATCTAAACGGGTCCGGTTCTGGGTCCACAAATTTAGGAACCGGACCCGGAATCGTTAGGAACCGGACCCGACCTTTATAAATAGGGTCCGGGTCTAATGATACCCGGGAAGACCCGGACCCGTTGACACCCCTAGTGACAGTACCATAGGGTAATAGAAGAGATTACCATACTACATATTGCTAACGTCTTTGGTGGTCATGAAATCCAACTCCTCTCATTTTGCCGTGACCCCGCTTTTACAGCGTAACAACTATACCTTCTAGAAAACCTTCGGCAAACTCCTAAAAGATCTATATATTTGAAAAGAGAACATTAATATTTTACAGATAACTTCTTATCAAATCTGTAATATTGGAAACTACCGAAACATTAATACTTAAGGAAAATCCAACACTGCATCTTTACAATCACCAACTAAATCCCATACCTCTATTTTTTTTCACAGTGAAAAGAACTAACGGCACCAGTGGCTCTGAGTACATACATGCTCAAATTGATTTTCTTATGTCCATCATTTTACAATGCAGGACTTCAGCGAGAAGTTGTACCCATTGATGATCACATTAGCAGCTGAGAAGCATAATGCACCAATAACTTACTAAAAACAATCCAGGTATCCGAAGAGGTTCATCTACTTTTTGTAGAGATTATACTCGTAACTTTTAGGGTAACAGGTATTTATATGATTGTTGCAACAGTTTTTATGAGTAATCACACTAACCATCATTCTGGTGCCTGCTCATCAGTTGCAATATAAACGGAAGCAAGTATTTAGCATGGATATTCATCCATGATGAATAGATGTAGATGGTTTTGTAGTTCTTACTTACCGTAGGCTAACGCCAATATAGCGGAAAAATACAATATATGTTCCCATGTTTTGGAAAATACAACATCATATAATCTTGTTGTTCGTCAGGAAAATATCATGAGCATTCACATAAGTGACTTGGTCAAATTGATGTAGACATATTTACATGCTTCTTTAGCAGTTTTGCTATTTGATAAGTTCATCCAAGAGTCCATTGATCAAAAATCCGACTGTAAGAAGTAAGCAGAACCATCATTAGCACTAAAAGTCTAAAACCAAAAAACAAAGACATTAATTATTTTCAACTTCTAACCTCTATTGAGGGACCCCCGTTCTTAAATCTTAAAAGAATAAAACCGGTACAGCACCAATTTATTTCAGCTTCACATAATAACACTGACATTGTAGTAATTTATTCCCAATTAACCACTTTTTTCTCTTTTTTCACACAGGTAGTTCTTGGTGTCACAGACACAGTAGAGCAGTTGTTAAAGCATAGTGTGGAGAACAAGTTATAGCTCATGGGACTTGAATGAACAATTGGTTAGCACGACGATTTCTCCCTGGACAGTGGCTAAAGAATTTTTAATACTCCCTCTGTTTTTGGAAAATTGATACGTTCACTTTTTCATTTTAGCCTAAAAATATGTCAAATTAAAAAAATAAAAGTATCTTTTTCCCAGAAACGGAAGGAGTATTAATTATTGTTAATTAATTTATTTTTTATTTGACAAAACAATAGTTCACGTCTATTCTCATACACGAATCAAACCGAAAACTAAGCTACAAACAGTAGGAAAGGAAAACTGCAGGCACAAAACAAACGACTTTCCACCACAAATTAGTATTGGCAAAGGAGTTGGCTGAAAATTCTATTTGATAAGCATAATAACCAACATATCTCCAAACCCATTGTAGAGCAGCCCCTCTAAGCCCGTTGGTGTATTGCTATATTTTACTAAAAGTCTTCAATAAACTCTGAAATGAGAAAGCAATAAAAATGTATCGAGCAACCTATTAACAATTTAAGTATTAGTTCAATTATTTTATAAGTGCATTACATTCTAAGTTGAGTTTATTCTTATAGATATCTTACATATGTTCACACCAACTACTAAGTACCGATAACTGGATCTGCAAGCTTATGTTTATACACTGGAATATCGTGTCCAGCTACCCTCACAGAGGCAGAAGTGAGACTCTTGTACTCTTGAGTTCATCTTTACCACTTGTTCCTTAAGGTAATTAAATTCATAAGAATATTATTGACTCAAGCATGAGTTCATTCCAAATCATAACTATATACCAAAGCCAACTAATAATAAATTGGTATGGCAAGAAATAAAAGATATACGGGTTTACCTTCAGCATCTTCTTTAAATGCAGTGATCTGTGAACAATGCAATTTCATTCTCCATCATTGAAGCTACATGCTGCATGATTTTTTTCCTCATTTTTCTACGATATATGAGCATTCCTTAATGGGTGACTTCTGGAGCTCTCTTGTAGGATCCTAAATGCTCAGTTCGGAACAGGCCACATTTTCCTACATTTTCATCATTTTTTTAAAATTATTATTCATATCGAAATTCTCAAATCCACAAACAACAAAACAGCCAAATGAAAAGACCAACCTAAGCTACTAAAATGGAGCTTCAAGTCGCCTATAAAGGAAAACAATTTTAATAACACCTGAAATGATTTAACACTACAACATTAGACCTGACACGTATACATGTTAGCTGAAGTTTATATAAATGTTTCACAGTAATTGGTTGGAGATCAATTGCAGCTATACTAATTCATGAAGTGCTGAAAATATTTCCTGAAAGTTTGGATGCCCTAGATGTGTATTGCTAGTGCATAAAAGACATAGAATAAAAGATTATATAGTAGCCAACACAAAGAGCTTGAGTAAACGTCATCAGAAAAATTAACCTTGATTTGGATTCTGATTGCATTAACAATAGTATGCCAACAATCTGAATAGCAAAACACAACCCACAGCACAAAAGCAACCCAAACCATCACAGTAAAACAACATTCACAGAAATTCAAACACATAAAACAATAGTATGCCAACACATAAAATTACCCTGAGATCTCCGGGCACCTTAGCAGTGAATGCTTCTGGAAAATCGAAAATACAATTATTAAGATAGATAATAATTGGAAACTCAATAAATAACAGTAGATGAAATTGCGGTAAAATTCTGTTGAGAGCCGAGACATTAAGATAGTTTTTTTCCCCTTAATTTTAAGAACTAATCCATGCGTAATAGCTTCAGTATGTGGTAATGCACCATGGTATAATTCAAAGATTTCAGAAGAATCCAGTTTATTTCCTAACTATAACCAATCCTTAAATATCTAACTTAATCATTTAGTAATTTGTGTAAGTTAGCACATATGTTTACATCAGAAATAAAACAAAAAAAATTGACATATATGTCATGGAAAGATTATTGAGTGCTAACCATCCGTTCAAGCATTGGATTGTTACAACAGCCCATTCAATATTTGACTTTTCTTGTTTCTGATTCCTAAACTCAAATTATAGGAAACTAACAGGTTGAGCAGTGAATATTACCTCAGTAGAGACTCCAACAATTTGTTCAGTGGTATTTCCGTAGAACGTAAAATTTTCTATGTTTGAGTTTGGCCTAAATTTCTATGTTGCCCTATACCAAAACCCAAAATATAAAATGTAAAATTCTTATTCGCTTTAAAAAAATCACTATCAACTGGGAAAATTAGAAGTAATGAGTGACAATATATATGAACTTAAAGACACTTTAAATTCAGGCATGAATCTGGAAACTTGTATAGAAAAGCTCCATTAATTTACTTATTATATATACACAAAGGACAACTGGAATTGAATAACTAAGGCCACTTACAAAAAAAAAAAAACAAAGTGAAAATGGTCTAGACAATCGCACCCTATTAGATTTTAATATCCCTTTTCAGACTGCTCACTGCATATTAGAGGTGGTCTTGAAGGTATAAAAAGCATCCACTCACACTGTAAGCTTGTAACGGGCAACCACTTTTCCTGTAAATGCATCTTCAATTCCTTTCGCTAATATTGTGTCATAACATCATTGTATATATTGTAGGTGAAGGAAAATAATTTTTAGATGCATCTGCAGCAACTTACATAAAAGAACATTTATATTGAATAATAATGTCGAGATGGTTTATCTTAAAATAGTACTCACATGAATATCCGTCATAAGAACATAAATCATGGGGCATGATGAACTTCACTTCATATCTGCGACATGTGACGCCAAAAAATGTTTTAAGAATCAACTTAATTATAGGCGACACTTCGACCTCGTGTCACAAACGCAGTTTCTGACAGTAAAAAATACTTGGAATTTTCATATTCTCGATCTTCATGAAGTTCTTAAGAAAAATTAGTGTCATAAGGATTAGATAGTAACCTGCAATAAATGAAGCCCGTATGGCGTTTGGGCATACACTATTGCAGAATGAGTGACGTTACATAATTTGAATAAGAAAGGAACATAGGCACAACCCAAACACATTTGTTAACATGCGATGCCAGACTTTACCTATGATCCGATGACTTATCTGTTACCCTCCAATCAGTGCCCCTTCGCACACTTGTTTTTGTACCTAAAAATGTTTATGACTTGAAGCACATCAAATGAAAATAATTGAATATTGGTGGCGTTGAGTTATCTTTAATTGCTACTAAATACTCTAATCCAGTCAAAGAAGTTAGTAATCACTCGATTCACTCCGGGCCACCGCATTTCCTCTTCTCTAATCCTAAAATTATAAGCTCTGTAAAACCAAAATGGTGATTGACATAAAATTGACCTCGTGATCTATGAATTAACGTAAATATTAAATCCGAAAATAGTAATACAAAGAAAAGGCACCGAAAAATATTAAATCCATTCTGCTGCCGATTTCCCTCCGCCTTTTCTCCTTCGACAAAGAAACATCTGCTGCCTCTTTTCTTCTCCCTATTCTTCTTCTTCTTCTTTGGTTTTTACAATGACATGGAATTGCAGGATGGCTTATCTGTTGCCATGCTCGATCTTTCCACAAATCTATTCACGCCTTCACAAATCTATTCACTTCCTTCTTCTAAGGGTTATTATAGATTTTTGATTTTTACTAATACAAAGAAAAGGCACCGAGAAAATACAACACGTTTGATCGCAGGAAGTCAATGACTTTTAGGTAAAAAACTGAAATCAAAACCTTAAGAGAATCCGCAAAATACAAACCTTTTCCATCTGTATTTCTACTGATTCCTTCTTTCTTCAAATAAATATTCAACTTAATCGCCGCAAGAAGCAAATCAGTCAACAGTATTAGAATCAAACCATTATACCCCGTATAAGCATTGGGAAGCTCCTTCGTTCTCTATGCATGTTCCTGAAAAGAAAACAAAGAAGAAAGCTTAAAAGAATATAAAACAGGTTTGGGTATTGTTGTAAAAACCAAAGAAGAAGAATAGGGAGGGAGAAGAAAAGAGGCAGAACCGCAGAAGACGTTTCTTTGTCGAAGGAGAACAGGCAATGAGAATAGCAGAATGGGAGGTCACGGTTTTACTTTCGAGCTCACAGCTGTTGCCTGTTGCTATACCACGTTATAACAAAAACCGAAGACAATATATCTTGTTTACTTGTTAGATGATCTCGATCTTGGTAGCTCACTGTTTCAAAATAGAAAAGAGATGAGAATAGAAAAAGATGATAGAATTTGGGTATCGGTTTGGTTTTGGGATTAGATATGATATCTGGATATTGTGTGCGCGATAAGCACCAAAAAGATCTCAAAATCCTGAATTTCTATTTATCGTGGGCCAAGAGCTCTAAACTTCGAGCTTTTGGCCTAACTTTTAATGTGAGGCCAGCAATTTGTACTCAAATTATATATATAATGTCTTGGTATCATACAATGGTGATTATATTTTGTTTAAATAAGAAACAATCCTCAACATTTTTTTTGATACAAAGAACCTCTTCATTAATGAAAATTCAAGGTTATAACGGGTTTAAAATCAAAATTAAGAAAATACAAATAGACATGTCGTACAAGTATACCGAGAAATTTCAACTTAAAGAGAAACTTGATTGGAGAACCAATTGTTCATTTATAAGTCTCATTCCAGAAAAAGAGTAAGTTGGAACTCCACAAGATTTCAGACCAACAAGTTTGGTTAACAACTTATATAAAATAGTCTCAAAATTATTATCACTTAGATTAAAGAAAGTGATCCCAAAGTTGACACTTGAGAATCAAGGGGCATTTTTAAAAGATAGACAAATATTGGATGGAATTTTGGTAGCTGGAGAATTAATTGATGCAAGACTAAAGAGTGGAGTTCCAGGTGTACTATGTAAATTGGATTTACACAGAGCATTTGACAATGTTAGTTGGCACACTATAATACATGTGTTAAGAGCTTCTGGATTTGGAGAAAAGTGGATCAACTGGATTGAATGGTGTGTCAACTCTGCACAACATTCAGTTTTAATAAATGGTTCCTCAACTGAGAAATTTCAACCTCAGAAAGGTCTGAGGCAAGGAGACTCTTTATCTCCTTTTCTTTTCATAAAGCAGAAATTTTCACTAAATTGATGAATAAATATGTGGAGCTCAACATGATTTCAGGGTTCTCCATAAATAATGGACTAGCAGTGTCTCATTTACAATATGCAGATGACACTCTAGTGTTTCTAGATGCTAAAGAAGAAGAGGCTGAGAACCTTCTCATCATTTTACAGATTTTTGAAGCAATGACAGGGCTAAAGGTGAAGTTATCCAAAAGTTCAATCCTCAGTGTTGGAGCAGATGAAAAAATTTAGAAAATGGCTGAGATTCTTAACTGTGGAATTGAACAATTACCGCTTAAATATCTTGGGCTTCCAGTAGGTGCCAATAGTAGAAATGCTTTAGTATGGGATGTGGTTATTGAGAAATTCCAAAAAAAGTTGGCATTATGGAAGAGAAGGTTCTTTACAAAAGCTGGGAGGGTGACTTTGATAAAATCTACATTGTCTAGTCTACCCATGTATTTTCTCTCAATATTTACTATGCCAGCAAAGTTGGAGCAGAAACTAACCCAAATCATGAGAGCTTTTCTATGGGGACAAAATAACTGGACTGGATGGGACAAAATAAGTAAACCAAAGAAACTTGGAGGTTTGGGAATTAGATGCTTAAGATTAACAAATAAAGCACTAATCTCCAAATGGACTTGGAGATATGCACATGAAAAGAAGCAGTTGTGGAGGAAAGTGGTGAATTACAAAATGCATGGAGATCAAGCATATTTATGGGTCACAGGGAAGGGAGATATGGAAAGGAATTCAAAAACAGAAGTACATTATTGAAGCAAACACTGATACAAAGGTTGAAGATGGCAAATCAATTAAATTCTGGTGGGACAAATTGAAGATAGAGATGCCACTTAAAAAGAGATTTCCAAGAATATGTAAGATTGCTCTACACAAAAAGGCTACACTCAGAGAAATGGTGACAAATGGCTCTTGGAATTGCCAGATGAAAAGAAACTTAAACAATGAAGAACTTATAGAGACCACAGAACTATTACACTTGCTTGCAGAACCCCCAGTTTTCACAGAAGAAGAAGATTCAATTCAAGGGAGAGACACAGATGGATTCTCCACAAAAAACTGTTATAACTGGTTGATTGAAAGAGCAGACACCCCTTCCTCTCAAGTTCCTTACTCTTGTATATGGATAAAGCATGTCCCTCCAAAAGTTCAAATCTTCTTATGGTCAGCTGCTCAAAATGCTATTCCCACTGTAGATAATCTTTTAAGAAGATGATGCAATGTTAACAACACAAGGTGCTCTTTATGCTTACAAGAAGAAGAATCAGTTAACCACTTTTTATTACACTGCACTTTTTCATGGCAAGTTTGGAATTATTTCTTGAATGGTTTCAATGTGAAATGGTCTCAAGCCAGAGACATAACAGCACTACTGCAAGCTTGGAAGAACAGAAGAGGAAGAAATACATGGAGAAAAATCTGCCCACTATTAACCTTTGCTATTACCTGGGAATTATGTAATTAAAGGAATAGAAGAATAATGGCAGGAAAAAGACCAAGGCCTTCAGCAACAATCATAAATGAAGTTAAAGAATCTATTTACAAATGGAGGAATTCTGAGAACTGGTTTAAGCATTATACATTTAGAGACGTGATCACCCATTGGTAGGTCATCATAGATTGTAGAGTCCTTTAAACTCGAACATAATATTCAAGGGGTTCTCTTCTTATGAACCTCTATATATTTATAATTCTCTTTTTATCAATACAAGTTTAACCTTTCTACTCAAAAAAAAAGTATACCGAGAAATCCGACAAGAGAAAGAGAAGGATTGTTGGTGTAGAACAAATACAAGCATGAATAAGAACCGATTAAGTCGGGGAGAGAATGGTTTTTCTCGGAAGTGTATTCCAACCATTTTTTTTTCTTCTTCACTCCAAAAGTTGGAGTGATTTGTTCAAATTTCTTAAAACTTGTGATGGATATTTCGTCATCAAAAGCATCAATCATGAAGTTTTCTTCGCTGGATAAATAGATGATGAAGATTTCGGTGAAGATTCCGTCGTTGGAGCTAACAATGATGAAATTTTCATTGTTGAAAATCATCTCAAGTGATAAACCATAAAACGCGAGAACGGCCATTAAAACCGAGATAAACCTCTCTAATAGAGGAGATAAAAACACCATAAGGGTGTACAAAACTTACCAAAAGGTCACTACACCAAATTCGGGTGTAGTGACCTTTTAAAATTAGCTAAGAAAAAAGATCTAACCTAAAACAACAAAAGGGAAAGATCCCGCTCAGATCCGGCCCAAAGAAGACCAGATTTGAGCCGGAAGTGTATTGCCGGTGAGAAGTTTTCTCTTTCTGTGAAGAGTGAAAGAGAAGAGAGAGGAGAGAGGACAAACCTCAACATTAATATGTAAAAAAATACCGACACTATTTTTAAGAACACACAATTGAGGAATATTTTTTTTAATTGGGGGATATAGTAAAAAGACAAAAATATGATCTAAATAGTAAATCAGAGTCACCCCTTATCCATGTATTTTAACTAATTCCTAATTTACTATTCACTATCATATTTAGTGGTTAATTATAATTAGAAAATTTATAAGATTATTTATTAAATGCTTATTAGTGTATTATGATTTGGGTGAGGTGAGAGTGAGGGAAAATTTTGAGAGCAAGGTTTTGGGTGAAAACAGTGGATGATAGTGAAGAGAGAAAAGTTGTTGAATCTTTAACTTAACTACGACAAGGAGTCTATCTTGAATCTTCGGCTAATGATGACAATCCATAACTGCAATTATTTGTGGAACCTACACCCTTGAAACATGATTTTTATGAGCACGAAAAGTTTCGTGAAGAACCAACACAATAAAATAAACAAGCTCCGTATACAGGTACTCCAAATACTCATGTACAAATGTTAATGTGTTGGAATTCGACTTATTTCTCTTTGAATTCGCAATTTTTACATCTGAAAAAGCTCAGTGCCGGCATGGCGGTAGTATGAGTACAATGCCGACACCCACCTTAGCGGCATAGTATTCTATGCTACATCCATGCCGGCCAATAATATCACTTGTTTGAAATGGATGCTGACGCATTGTCTCCAACCAAGAACACTATGCCGGTAGAAAAATTACTTTTTACCTATCAAAGAATATACTACCGGCATGGTACAATATTAAAGTTATTATGCCGGTACCTTACTAGTTAGATTGATTAAGTGTTGTTCAGTTCTTAAAATGGTCGATTTGAGATGTTGATGAATTAAAAATGCTCGAGCAGCGCGCGATCAATTTTTTTTTTCCGCCGTTTGATAATAGCCTTTCAAAACTAGGACCTCAAGAGGTTACAAAATCCATGCATGTCATGGGCTCTATTCACTCATACAAAATTTATGCTAGTCGTGACTCATGAGTCTCGTGACTACGCGGTTCCACGCTTCAATTCACAGATGGGGCATAGTTATCACAAGTATAGTTCAATGAGGTATTAAACTTGTTGTTTTAAAAAACGAATACATTCAGTTATCACATAGTTAATGTAACTCAAGATCTCCAAATATGTATAAGTAGTTCAGAATAAACTTTATATGGCGAATGTTGATACATAAAAAATAATGCTCCTTACCGGGTCTGGGATGCCCCTAAGAAGGGAGGTAAGCCTAGTATGAGGTGTGGGGATTTGGGGACTAAGCCCAAGCCCAAATGAGAAAATACCAATTGGGGAAGAAGGACAAAGAAGGAATTAACAAATAAAGAGGAGGTTATATTAAGGAGTGGCGTTAGAAGTAATTAAGAGAGGTTAGGACATGTGTCATGATGTCATAAAAGGAGGGGCTTTTGGGAAAGTCTATATAAGGAATGACAAGGTACAATGGAAAGGAAACTCTCTCTCTTACCATTCCTAGTATAGTGAGGTCACTTAGTGAGACTAGGACGGATAGAACCAAAACCAAAATCGCCCCTCAACATTTGGAAACCACACCCGGAGGCTCGTGCCTTACTCACCATGACACACTAGGAGGCGCTAACTCAGGCGCGGTAGAGAATCAACCAAATGACCCACCACTTAACCCAGAAAGCGAGATAGTAGGGATATTATCGTACCCAATCACACAGGTAAGAAGATCGGACGCTCCATACGAGAAAAACAAACAGTAGGGAGGCGAGAACACGCCATCTACACAGCCTTCTATGAAGGAGATCAGAAAGAGCTAGAGGACCACGTCCGCAGAGAGCAAGAGTTGAGGAAACTTCTGAAGGTAACCAGCGCCGAGCAGACTACCAAGGGAGCAACAGAGGATTCGAGAGAAAAAAAATGAAGAACATACGGCTATGACACAAGAGGCGGTGGCCAAATACTTGGAGACGAACTACAGAGTCGTGAAGCAGAACCACTACGATTTCATGGCCTGCCCGTACTCCTACGAAATCACAGAATATCAGTACCCAGAAGATTATACTTCGCCGAAATTCAAGGTTTACAATGGTCAAGGGAATGCACGGGAGCATCTTAGCCGGTTCTTATCTGCTATGAATGATCACATAACTAATGAGAAGCTATGTTTGAGGGAGTTTCCAAAGTCGCTAACTGATATGACGTTCACTTGGTATGACAACTTAAAGTAAGGAAGTATTAGCTCGTGGTCGACCATGTATACTCTCTTCCTTAGAAAGTTTTATTCATCAAAAATAAAGGTCACTACTATAGATTTGAGCAAGTGCAACCAATGCCTAGGTGAAGAAATAGGAAAATATATCACCAGGTTCAGTCTCCTAACTTTAGACTGCCACGAACACATCAAAGAAGAAGCGCTAGTGGAGATCTGCGCACGCGGGATGACACCATCATTTAAGAAAAGCCTGGTCAACTTACGATTCACGACATTCGTCGAATTGGAAGAAGCGGCAGCAAGAATCGCCGATTGTGTCGAGGAGTACAACTCAGACTATGCCTGACGCAATACATTCAACACCCTGTCAACCATGCCTAGGAATACTCGCGTGAACAATAACCGAGAAGGATGGAGCACACAAATGATCCCTCCGCCCTTACCTTGCAGTAAAGAACAAATTATGGGTCTTTTAGAGCAATGGATAGAAAACAAAGAAACCCAGTTGCCTCCAAAAAAGACAGATCCCAGCACCACAAATTATGGGTCTTTTAGATCAATGGATAAGAACGACGCTAGGTACTATCACTTCCATCGCAGGATACATCACCCCACAACTGACTGCTACAACCTCCTAAGAATGTTCCAGAGAAAGTTTGAAATAGGTGAAATCAAAATGAGTAAGCCTGAAGGCGGTGAGGCGATTCAACATCAAGTCATGATGCTCTCTCATGACCCAAGTGGATATGTCTGGACACCTCAGGGCAACGACGAGGAACAGGCGTGTGAGGTAGAAATGGAAAACCTTGCATTCACAAACACAGATGGCGTAGCCAGTAAGTTATCCCAAACAATATTAGCCCAAATTTTTTTCGACTTCCTCGGCTTCAGAGAAGATCAAATTAAAGAAGCTTCAAAGGCTATAGCGGCTATCGCAGCAGGAATATCTTACGTCCCTCTCCCTAAAGAGACGGTCGTATTTACAGATGAAGACATCTGCTATCCGAGAGAATACCTCGGGCCTTTGTACTTAACAGTGCACATCAACAAACATCCGCTGAAGAGAGCTTTTGTAGATGGAGGCCCGTATTTGAATTTAACTTCCATGCACATGTTAGAAATCTTGGGAGTATAGCGGTCTGCGATCAGGATGCGAACTACAACAGTAAATGGATTCATAGGTCATACCCAAACAACCATTAGAATTGTTAACTTAGTCATGAAAGTCGGTCTTATCCGAGCACGCACACTATTCTATGTATTAGAAGATGACACCACGTTCCATGTACTGCTTGGAAGGGGATGGCTACTTAACCATAAGGTGGTGGCGTCGACGTATCACCAGTGTGTTAAAACCAATATAGGAGGAAGGCAGTATCGGATCCATGCTACGAGCAACCCTTTCGACCCAAAACAAGCATACATGGCAGTTGCGTTCATCTACGACGAACCAAAGGAGGCGGATGAAGTGCCCGAAGCGCGACTCACCCCGCTCCCTAAGTGGGGCAAGGAGGAAAATCCGGAGCCGACTAAGTCCGTGTTTATCCCGTCCAGAATGGTGTTTCCCTCCGAAAGAAGAGAAAACAAGAAGAGCAACCCAGGTTCCAGCGCTTCTCTAAGCCAGGTGGAGGGAACATTTACCACTTATAGCAATTAGCTGAGGGAGCACCCGCGGATGTGCAAGATTGCGGTGATACGATGACAAACAAAGTGGAGACTTCCTCTGAAGACGCCAAGCGAAGTCTGGCGGAACTACCTTACAACGCAGTTGATGATGAGGAGATGCGAGACTAACTCATAGATGCAACCTCTAAGGCCGCGGAAGAGCGGACGCCTGGAGACCTTACTATGGACGGGATGGAGGAAATCAACATAAGGACATAAGAGGACAAGCGCCCCATCATGATAAGTAAGAACTTGGATAAAGAAAGAGACTACGAGGATGTCTTTTCCTTCGACTATAACGAGATGTCGGGGTTAGATAGCGACCTTGTGGCCTACAATCTCGGAGTGTCACCCGAGTTCAAGCCTGTAAAGCAAAGAAGCTGGGAATTCCCTAGGGTCGCCGCTCTCGCGATAAAGGAAGAGGTGGAGCGAATGCTTAAGGCCAAGTTCATAAAGCCCATCCAGCACGCGACTTGGCTAGATAACATCGTTCCCATTGTAAAAAATAACGGAAAGATCAGGTGATGTGTGGATTATAGAGACCTAAACCAAGCGTGCCTAAAGGACGACTTCCCGCTGCAAAACATCGATATGACGCTAGACGCAATAGGAGGGGAGAAGCGATTCTCCTTCATGGACGGCTTCAACGGATACAATCAAATAAACATGGATCCTTCAGACGCAAATAAGACTTCCTTTAAAACCCCGTACGGAAATTTCTACTATGTAGTGATGCCTTTCGGTCTAAAGAATGCTGGCGCTACATATCAGCGCGCCATGACTTCCATATTCCACGATCTATTACACCAAACGGCAGAAGTATACGTTGATGACATTGTGGTCAAAACGCAAGAAGCCGAAGATCACACCTCTCACTTGAAGACAACCTTTGAGAGATGAAGGAAATTCAAGCTCAAAATGAACCCCCTCAAATGTGCCTTCGGGGTAACATCAGGAAAGTTCCTAGGTTTTTTGGTTACTAATGAAGGAATCCAAGTAGATCTAAGCGAAGCTGTGGAGATCACAACTGTGGAACCACCGAAAAGCGCAAAAGAACTACAAGCCTTCATAGGACGGATATCATACATACGGCGTTTCATACCTGGTTTAGCGCAGTTAATGATTGCGTTTCTTCCATTACTAAAGAAAGACGTATCCTTTGTGTGGGGAGAAGTGTAGTGCACCGCGTTCGGGAAACCGAAGCAATGCCTTGTTAGCCCCACGGTCCTCAGACCCCCAATACAAGGGGTTCCCCTCTATCTATATACGACATATACCATCTCAGCGATAGGCGCGTTTCTCGCACAAGACATGGGAGGAAACGAGCTGTCACCTATCTATTACGTTAGCCGAGTTCTACGAGACGCGGAATTGAGATATACACGCGTAGAGCAAGCATGTATAGCCTTCATATATGCAACACAGAATCTACGCCCTTACCTTCTGACACACGATACCATTATGGTGGCCGAGGTGAACCCCACAGCCTACCTAGCTTCGAGACCCATCCTAACCGAAAGAACCGATCGATAGTTGCTACAATTGTCGGAGTTCGATCTCAAATATCAGCGACCAAACGCGGTTAGGGAACAGGCGATAGATGACCTTATGGCCATGTTCCCAGGAGAGGTAGATGATGAGGTGCACGAATATATACCTGGAGAAGTGGCAGCCGCAGATATCGACAAACCTTGGACCATGTTCTTTGACGGATCAACATTTGGCATTGTCAGAGGGGAGGAAGTAGATTTTGTAGTCCCAAAAGGAGAATTACTCTCGTATTCGATCAAATTGGATTTCCCGTGCAGTAATAATGTTGCAGAATATGAAGCACTAATCCTGGGCCTCAGACTAGCAAAAGAGCTCGATCTAGGGAGCATAAAAGTAAAACGGGACTCAAAACTAGTGATAAATCAGGTGAATGGAGATTTCCACGACAAGGAGCCGCACCTAGCGCCTTATCGAGCGGAGGACCAAGATATGATGAACCAGACATGGTCAACATTACATCATATAGGAAGAAGCGGCAACCGACACACAGATGATCTAGAAACACTGGCGATCAAGATGCAACTAAGTGGGGAAGAAGAGGATACAGTCACAGTGAGAAGAAAAGAGATGCCTAGCACTTGGAAAGAAGACATTTCCTTTTAGGAAGTATATGATTGGAGGAAAGTGTATACTGAAGACCTAACTCAGATGGATGAAGACCGCGTAATGCCTACCCAAGCCTTAAAGAAATTCGTGATAATCCAAGGATCCTTGTACTATCGAGCCGCCGGAGGATCCCTCTCAAGGTGTGTAAACAAAAGAGAAGTGGAAAGCATACTCCAAAGGCTGCATGCAGAGACATGCGGGAAAACCGTCGCCGTTCATCTTTATAGAAAACTTCAGAGGTTGGGAATATACTGTCCAAGTATGTCAGCGCAAGCAACAGCCTGCCAAGATAGTTCTGCGGACTGCCAAGCTCCACCGCAGCCTGTGGAAGTCTGCACAGTTGAAGGGGCAGATTGGAGGCAACCCTACATAGATCTCATCCAACATGGGAAGCTACCTAACGAAAGACAGGCGTCCCTAAAGATCCAAAAGAAGAGAGCGCGTTTCTTCATGCACGAGGGTGTCCTTTATCGCAAGAGATACAGTAACGCCGCGCTATGATGCTTATCTGACCAAGAAGCAAAGGAAGTAATGACTCGGTCTCATGACGCTGAGCACCAAGGAATGCGGAAGTTGTTTCTACAACTCTATGGAGGCGGATTTTATTGGACAACCATGGAAAGTGATACCGCGGAGCACGTCCGAAAATGCCTAAGATGCCAGATGCATGGAACCCTGATTCGGGCGTCGCACACTCAATTACATAGCATAATAACACCATGGAAATTCCATAGCTGGGGATTAGACCTTATAGGTCCCGTCAACCCGATGTATTCAAAGTGCCACAAACAAATACAAAAAACAACCGAGTATGCATCAAAGTGGATCGAGGACATACCCCTCAAAGACTACGTCGGAGCAACTGTGACTGCGTTCATCAAGGAATATATCATCTACAGGTTCGGCGTGCCTATGATAATTAGAGCGGACAATGCCAAGTCGTTCGTAAACAAGGATGTAATAGATCTGTTTCGCCAATACAACACAAGGCTGCACACATCAACACCCTACTACCCCCAGGGGAACGTGCAGGCAGAAGCAACGAATAAGACACTCATCCGGATTTTGAGGCAGAACAATGCATGATCATCACCGAGAATGGCATGAACAGTTACCACTCGCATTATGGGCATATAGAATCTCGAAACGCAGCTCTACAGGAGCATCGCCCTATTCACTAGTTTTTGGAGAAGATGCGATACTGCCAGCAGAAATAGCGATTCCGTCAGCAAGAGTGGTGATGGCTAGTCACACCACACCAGACGAAATAAGTCATTTTTCCCACCTAGACACGATCGAAGAAAGAAGAGTATGAGTGGAACGATTCGCAAAAGCTCACAAGAAGCGCACGGCTAATTATTACAACCAAAGCGTGAAAGAGACAACCTTCAAGGTAGACGAGTTGGTCCTAAAAATCGCCCCTCATGTACAAAGGAACGCAAGCGCTGGGAAGTTTGCTGCAAATTGGGAAGGCTCGTTCAAGATAAGAAAAGTAGCATACGGCGGATAATACAAGCTTAGGAGAATGAATGGATAACTAAAGTCAAAACGCCCATCAATGAAAAATGGTTGAAAAAGTGTTATGTATAAATCGGCCAATGTATAAGAACCCGCGCTGAATAATAAAGAGTAAGTTATCAACAACGGCGTGTAAATTTACAAATTAAAGGCTATGGGAATGCCAAAGGCACCCGGTCGGCTGACAAATCTACAAAAGGCCATGGGAATGCCAAAGGCGCCCAATAGGCAGACAAATTTACAAAAGTCTAAGAGAATACCAAAGGCGCCCGGTCGGCTGAAAAATTTACAAAAGGCTATGGGAATGCCAAAGGCACCCAATAGGCTTACAAATTTACGAAAGGCTGTGAAAATACCAAAGGCGCCCGGTCAGCTAACAAATCTATAAATTTCATGGGAACGCCAAAGGCACCCAATAGGCTGAAAATTTTACAAAAGGCTACAAGAATGTCAAAGGCGCCCGCTAAGCTGACAAATCTACAAAAGCCCATGGGAAGACCAAAGGCGCCCAATAGGCTGACCAATTTAAAAAAGGATACGGGAATGCCAAAGGCGCCCGGTCGAGTGACAAATCTACAAAAGTCCATGGGAGTGCCAAAGGCACCCAATAGGCTGACAAATTTACAAAAGGATGCGGGAATGCCAAAGGCGCCCGATAAGCTGAAAAATCTACAAAAGGCCATGGGAAGGCTAAAAGGCACCCAATAGGCTGACAAATTTACAAAAGGCTACGGGAATGCCAAAGGCGCACGGTCGGCTGACAAATCTACAAAAAGTCATAGGAATGTCAAAGGCGCCCGATAGGCCGACAAATCTACAAAAGGCTATGGGAACGCCAGGGGGTAGGCGCGTTCCATCAACTCCCACCCACTCCACCGCTCCCTTATGATAAAAAAAAAAAAGGGGAGTAGGTGCGTTCCATCAACGCCCGCCCACCCAACTGCTACCTTCCGATAAAAAAAAAGGGAAGTAGGCGCGTTTTACCAACACCCACCCACCCCACCGCTCCCTTGTGATAAAAAATAAAGAGAGGGGGAATAGACGCGTTTTATCAATGCCGCCCACCCCATCGCTCCCTTCTGATAAAAAAGAAAGGGGGAGTAGGCGCGTTTTACCAACACCCACCCACCCTACTGCTACCTTCCGATGGAAAAAGAAAGGGGGAGTAGGCGCGTTTTACAAACGCCCGCCCACCCCACCGCTTCCTTCTGATAAAAAGAGAGGGGGATAGGCGCGTTTTACCAACACCGACTCACCCCATTGTTTCCTTATGATGGAAAAAGAAAGGGGGAGTAGGCGCGTTTTACTAACGTCCACCCACCTCACCGCTCCCTTCCGATAAAAGAGAAAGAGAGAGTAGGCGCGTTTTACAAACGCCCGCCCACCTTACCTCTTCGTTCAAAAAAAAAGAGGGGAGGGGAGGCACAGTCTAACACCGTTTACCCAACACACTGTACCTCTCACAAAAAGAGGGGTAAAAGGGGAAGACATGCACTACCTCTACCCATCCTAGCTGGTGACAAGTAACAAAAAAAAGAGAGGAATAATATTCCAACTTGAAGCAAAACTTTATTCACACTCAGAACAGACGCATAAGAAGAACGACAGCGGAGCCATAAACATGACATTAAAACAAAGGAAAAAGACAACCCTCACAGAAGGACACGCAACCTAATCAGCCATCAATGTACGACAACGAGTAATATCCGCATCCAGAGCCTCCACCATCAAACGTACGTCATCATATTGCGCGGTGGCTAAACGAAGATCCTGATCATCCTCATTCACCAACTTATGGATATCTTGAATAATATTACCCTTAGCGTCGGCCCTACGAGCAAGCAAAAGAGTATCCTCATGCTCATCTTATTCTTTACGCGTTTTATCCTGACGAATCAATCTAAGCGTCCATAGCAGGCCCACTTTCTCCATTAGAACCAACAAACGCGCCAACTCACCCTCAAGATAGGGATGGGATACAAGCAAATAAGCGTTTGCTAAGGTCAGAATTTTCCCAAGAAGTGATGGGCTGCCTGGCAAGAAATCCAGAGACGACAATCAGAAATGGCGCGATCTATAGTAGCCATCATTATCAAGGAATCTGCGAATAATTGATCAGCCGCGTCACGAGCAGTGACAACCTCATCCAGCGCACGTTGGGTCTCGAATGACACGCGACCTGATGAGTCAGACTGCTGAGCAGCTTGGTACGCCTCGTGTCGCTCCCTGAAATTGGCACGCATAATATTTCTATTCGCCATTCTCTGCTGTCGAAGCGCTTCGATTTCGGCCTTCACGAGCAACAATCGCTTAAACTCATCATGTTTAGACATTGCTGAGATCAACACAGGCACATGCGCCAAGGACAACACGTATCCATGAAGAGGGTTAGCCATACTGGCGATTTTTTAGCAAAAAAAAAGGGGTGATGGTGAAGTTAAAAGAAAAACTAGTGACTAAACTAAGGAATGGGAACCATATATAAAGGGAGATGACGCACTTTACGATGCAATAACCACTCACGTCTCTCCTTGCATGTTGTGATACGTGTCAACCCACGTTAATGATGATATGCGAAAAACGATGTTCCTTAAACGGGTCTAGGGTACCCCCAAGAGGAAAAAGGAAACCCTGATATAAACACTGGGGACTCGGGGACTAAGACCCAAGACCGGTGTGGCAACATCCACGAGACAAGGGATAAGGAAAGAGTCAACTAAGAAGAAAAAGTTTGGAAATTAGCAACAAAAAAAAACAAATACACAAAAGAGGTAGACCTCCAAAGAATGTGCATAAAAAGAAACAACCAAAAGCAACAAACAAGGTAAGTTGTCCCAAAATATGATGCAACCTAGCCGACTATCAATACGCGACAGCAAGCAATGTCCATGTCCACGGTTTCCGCCATGAGATACCCTTCGTCACACTGAATGTTGGCTTGAGACAACTCTCAATCTGCGTCACTTATCATCCTATGGATGTCTTGCATGACTTTTCCTTTAGCCCTTGCTCCACGAGCGAGTACGAGAGTTCCTTCATGCTCGTCATGATCTCTACGCGCCCTGTCTTGACGAATTTGCCAGAGAGTCCACAGTACATCCACCTCCTCTCTCAGCACCAATAAGCGCGCGAGTTCATCTTCAAGATAAGACAAACTTACAAGCGCAGAAACAGCCGCCAGAGACAGCGTGTGTCCAGGAAGCCGCGGGGTCACTTGGTCGGAGATACGTGAACGACAATCAGTAATGGCATGCTCTGTAGTTTCCCTCATTACCGAAGACTCTATGAGTAACGAATTAGCGACATACCGAGATGTGACAGCATCGTCTAAAGCACGCTGGATCACGGATGTTACGTGTCCGACCTTTTTAGCGGCTTGATGTGCTTCATAATGCTCCGCAAACGGAGCGCGCATAGAGTCCATATTCGCTAGTCTATGCTCACAAAGCGCCTCAATCTCAGTCTTTACCAGCGATAAGCACACCAATTCTAGCCCCTTGAACATTGAAACCAGCGCAGGGACCGGTGCTAAGGTTAATACGTATCTGTGAAGGGAGTGAGCCATCAGAGCGAGGTATCCGACATGAACAGAGGAAAATGGAAATAAAAGTTTGAAACCGATGATGGGATTGAAAGAACGATGCTCCTATATAAGGAAAACATCGCCATAAATGATACAATAATCGCCCCGTCCCGACGACACGTGGCGACTAAGGATGCAAAGTGATTTGACTATTGGATCATCTGATAATTGACCCAATAGTCAGGAGACTAATGTTGATACATGAAAAATGGTGCCCCTTAACGGGCCTGGGGTGCCCCTGAAAAAGGAGGTAAGCCTAATATGAGGTGTGGGGACTTGGGGACTAAGCCCAAGCCCAAATGAGAAAATACCCATGGGGGAAGAACGATAAAGAAGGAATTAACAAATAAAGAGGAGGTTAGGACATGTGTCATGATGTCATAAAGGGAAGGACAAGGTAAAATGGAAAAATAACTCTCTCTCTCTCTTACGGTTTCTAGTAAAGTGAGGTCACTTAGTGAGACTAGGACCGGCAGAACCAAAACCAAAATCATCCCTCAACAACGAACGTTATGTTGATTGTGCTTTCATTCTTTCAGCGCTGAGTATACCAAAAAAAAAATATTTTAACGAGATGTTGGAGTAAACTAATAGTCTCGGCTGCCTAAACACATGCTTTAGGTAAGGTGATTTATTCATATTTGTATCTTCGGTAGAACACTTTTTCAGTTATCTTGCGCCCAACCATTTGGAGTATGTCTGTAGGAAAAATAAAAACGACAGAGAATACAGTTGTACAGTCCGGGTTTAATTAGGAAGAATCCTATACATCTAAGAATTTTCAGAAAAGTTTATATTTTTACATGTGGATTTTGTGTAATGCCATTTGTACGTATCTGATTTTCTTGCATACTTATAACTTTTCATGTTTCAAATTAAAATGTTTTGGGGCTACCAAAAACTCAAAAGATTCATTAGCCATCAAATAGCTTTGGTTGAGAGAGGGGATGTTGGAAGAAATTATTTTTTTCTTGCCTATTTTCCTGAGAAAGCTCGGGGGTGTTTGGGATACAAAACAATATGGATGTAAATAGAGGTATTTTATCAAAATAAAAACTGAAGAGAAAAGAAAGTAAATCCATATATAAATAACTTTGATTGGTGTGAGTTGTCCTTCTTTTGTTTTTCCTTTTTAGTGATGAGCGCGGAAAATAATCTACACTGTTCCGGGAGAGGTTGGGAGCAACTCGTAGAGATAACTCAGAACTGCAATGAACCGAGGGAGGGTCGTGGTGTGACGTACGCACTACCTGGTGATATGACGGGGACTGGAAGACTAAAGCATGCTTAAGATAATAGGTTTCTAACGACTAAAATAGGCTTGAAATGCGAGAGCACAGGTATAATGGTGCAGAATACGGACATACATGTTTTTTGACATATGACGATGAAACAGAAACGCCCATAGGTGTTTGCTCAACTCCATGCTAGCTCATCCAGGTTACTGTTAACCTTTTGCGGGCCCGCCCACCGGGTGATCTTTATATTAGTGTTGCTGACAAAGTGAGGATAAAATTAGTCAGCCGTGACAGAGAGAACATGAATCGGAAGCTTATGCTTAGTTCATAAAACTGAAACAAACACATCTAAAACCAAGATCAGTGATAAAGATGGAGAACATAAATTCAGTGAAAGAAAAAGAAATCACATCGTTTTAACATTATTTAGCATAACATGACAGCCGTAGTGGCAATTGAGGGAGCGCTCCTTGCATAACCAAGGTCGGGGCTACCTGGAAGTGGGAACCTTTAATACGTATCACTACAAATGCAACCAACACAACAAATGAAATCCTTTTTCTCTCAAGTAGGCAGATTTAAGGAATCAGGACGTTTACAACCCCAAATATAATACACACAGACCCATTACAGTTACTATTGCAACCTTACACATCACATTCCTAGCTTTCTGCCTCTTATAGAAACACCACTACTAACAGTATAAAATCCTTAGTATAACCAATTCAATCAGTAACACATTTAGGACATCGGCGTTGGACGTGGTGACTTAGATTGGATAGCTTATTGCCCTGCATTGCTGCATATTTTTCAATTTTGCTGCAATGCTAATTTTTTAAATGTTGCTTCATTTTTAGTTTTTTTCAATTTTACGACTCTCTCTTTTGTGAAAAACCAACAGAAAACTAATTTAGTTAACACAAACAGGCAACTTTAAGCTAGAAATTTATGAAAGGAGTAGACAGTTTTATATTAGAAGAAGGAAAAAAAAATCCAAATGCAATCCCAGTCAAATCAAGTCTCAATGTGTACCTGAAACTCTTACGATGACCAAAGCTGGTGTAAATATAGAACGGAAACTTGTGAAGTCATTGAGACCATTTCCGGATTTATTTATGGAAACTCCGACATCAAGTCCATAAAGTGCCCAACGTTGATACTTGATAAGGATACTAAGTTGTCCCCAAACTCACGTTCTTTGCAGAAAGTGCTTGACAGAGTCGCTAAATCTGAATCGCCCTCCCAAACAATGGTTACAGATCATTTGAAAAGTGGCTGGAGTATAAGAGTAGCCTGCATAAAATGTGAATTTCAGGGGAAAACAGCATATGGACTTGTGATTTCCAAAAATGGAAAATCAATAGATTTGAGTAAACGTTAAATCTAGTTATTCTGGATTCAATTTTTCTAATCTCCAGGGGCGGATCTATGTAGAGATTTGGGCTGGCTTAAGCAAGCCCAAAGTCCAAAAAAACATTACATTTTGTAGTGTAATTGTGTTTGGTTATAACAAATAAAGCCCAAATATTAGGCTTAAGCCAGCCCAAGTACAACCAGTTTGTTTTCAAGCCACCCAACATTCATTTTCTGGTTCCGCCACCGCTAATCTCTACAAAGTTACCAAACCCTTGAAATCATGACCATGATCATATTGAGGAAAACATGATCATATTGAGGTTGTTACGAAGAGATTGGTTTACAAGATTGGAAAAAATTGTATACAACCCTAAACTCCTAATTTCACATGCAAAGAATATAAAAAATTGTAGGATGCATACTTAAAATCATACCTTTAGAAAATCAGAACCAGTGTCGAGTTTTGAGTCAATGTTCATGCATATTTACTTGGGAAACCATAAATCTTTCCCTTCATTTTGTTCTTCGAGAAACCCAAAATCCGAAACTTAGCACCAGGAGAACATTTGTTTAAGTAGCAGCGAATAAAGAGGGTAAGGAAAAAAAGATTGTTGGAGACTCATTGAAAACAAGATTTGATCACAAACCGCAGTTTTTATACCGCTTCTTTCAGAATTGAAGTTTGGGTTTCGATTTCTTTCGAGGAACATGAACGAAGAGGAGAAGGTGGAAAATGAAAATAAAATTAAAGGAGATAAAAGAAGAAAGAAATGTAAATTCGCAAAATTGGGTTTACTAGATTTCGATAGCCGATCCCTTTGGTAATCTAGTTTACAGATTTAGCCTTCCCAATTTAGGAGTATATGATAATTATATAAGGATAATTTCGAAATTTCGATATGTTACACCAAAACCACCCAACAGGAGGGCTTTTCCTTATTATAGTAAGATATATCTCAGTTGGAAGATTAAAAACGACTTATATTTTACTTACCATGCTACCATCCAGAAGTCCAAGTCCGCGAGTTTATCTTTCTGTTTCTTTCTCATGGGAATCTGAGGCGATTTTTTTGCCACCGCCATATCCACCATAAGTTACCAGTGTTAACAACCCAAAACGCCACCATAAAGTAGCCAGCAGTAACCTCCGCCGGCGACGGCGATAATAGTCGGAAACCTCCAATAACTACCTCATATGTATATCAAAAAACCACTTTTCCATATCAGATCTATTACCACAATCTCCCGAGCGAACTATTAAATTTCTGGAACAAATCATTTCTCTAAGCCTGAGATCTACACAAGACACTAAAGTCACCAAGACTCCATGTTCCTGAGACACTAAACCCTAAGTTCAGTCACTAAAAACCTTTGAAGACTCCTAGCTTTGTTTCTTTTCTATCGGCCATACAGACCCTGCTACCTAATCTCTCGGATTTTCTTCCTCGGCTCTCTTGACCCCCCGTCTGGTTTCTTACGATTGCTTAGAAGACTCTGAAATACTGAATTTCCTCATCTCTTTCTCTCTTAATTCCTTTATTTTCTAGTTTGCCTACTTTAATTGGGCTGTTTTTTTTTAATCCGCCTTCTTTGCAAAATCTTAGTTGCTACCCCTATTTCTGATTTTAGTTTGCTTGCATCTCTATCAATTCTTTTCTGTCACTGTCTATTTTCTGTTTATCCTTTTATCTTAAGTTGATAAAACCCTAGTTGTCTCTAATTGATTGAATATATATTACTGTTCTTTCCCCTTTTTTCTGTTTTTTGTTCTCATTACTATGAATTTCTTTAAATCTTGCAAAAGAATGTCAAAATCAATCTCAAGTCTGATGCTCTCTTGTCTCATTCCAGGTACCATTTTCTATAATTGGAAAAAAAGGAAACAACAAGGAACAACAGGAACTCAAAGAATTACACCGACCATCCTGCTGTCCCTTGCAGAGGTAGATAAAGTAAATCAGTCAGTGGACAAAGTAGGGGAGTAAAGGTACTTCATCATTAAGGAAAGACTCTTAACTGCTCAAGAGGTATTTATAAAATCTATTTATCTTGATAAACCAATAATCTTTTCTCTTAAATTGGTTATGTGTGTTAGAACCCCTGTTTGCAGTAATACTATGAATGGTTATCCCAAAATTAATCTGTCATACATAATCATCACAAAGTTTAGCCCCAATTTGAAATTCAAATTGGATTTGGCTTGTCTCATTTGCCATGATGGTAACCCTGTGCTACGTGCCTTAGAATACCCCATAGTCTCTTACTTTTGGCAGTTCATTAGTGACATTGCTTGGAACTTCCAAGGTTTAGGGAAACCTGAAAAGGTTAACAGCCTGAAGGATATTCTGTACAATAATAACCCGGAATTATTATTTTTGTCTGAAACCAAACAACAAAATATGGCTATGCACAAGTTACTTATGAGATTAAACGTTAGTAACTATTGGCTGGTCTCGCCAAGGGGTGTAGCTGGTGCTCTATGCTTGATTTGGAAGGATAACATGAAATTAGATATAATCAACCGCAACCATAAGTATATAAATGTAATAATCCATGCTTGTAACAATAGACCCAAGTGGCTGTTGACTTGTTTTTACGGCAGTCCTTACACCAGAGAAAAAGTTGATTCATGGAACATAGTTCAGCAACTAGCAAGGACAGTTGATTTTCCCTGGATTGTCTTAGGAGATTGTAATGTAGTTCTTCATAGAGAAGAAAAGAAAAGTAGATTTTCTTTTAATGAATAAGAAGCGAGAACTTTTAGCAATATTATTAGCAAATGTGGCTTGATGGATCTAGGATCTATATGTTATACTTATACCTGGAATAATAGGAGATCTGACGCTGACTTTATAGAAGAAAGACTAGACATGGCCTTAGTGAATTCCTTTTGGAATATATCATTTCCTAACTATTCCATAAGACATTTAGGTAGGATAATTTCCGATCATGTTCCTATTTGTTTGAACACCCATAACACTTGGAACGACGGACCTACTCCCTTTAAATATAATGTGGATTGGATGAAACATGATGATTGTAAACCTCTCATTCAAGACTCTGTTGGGAATCTTGGGATACAAGGATTCAGGGGTCCCATGCTTTTGTTATGACAAAAAAACTATCTTCCGTGAAAAAAACTCTTTCTCTATGGAATAAAACGACTTTGTTATAGATCATGATGATAACAAGTGTATGTATACTTCACATCTCTTGTTTTTGGATACCTTGAATGATGAAGAATACCAGGAATACTTGAACAATGAGGCTGATGTTTATGAAGGAAATGATGGAGAAAGTATGGATAAAGATGAAGCTGCATTGATGATGGAAGAAAGAAGGACTGAAGATGAGTTAAGGCAGAGCAAACGTATGAGGAACTCTGAACTTAACAATGAACCCAAAATGAACCCTCATAACATCCATGTCCAAGCCCCTATTACCAGTGATGCTACTAATATCCCTAATCTGGAAAGTCTCCATATCCCAATGATGGAAGCTAGTGAACCAAGGACTCACACTGCTGAAACCATAGATCATAGCCAGGGTCATACCATGCAGGGAACCCCAAAATTATTTCAACAAACTATTTCTTTTGCTTCTATTTCCGTTGTTGCCCCTTTAAGTTCATTTCCTGCTTTTTATTACACCATGCGGATATTGTCTTGGAATTGCAATGGCTATACTGCTAAGGACACCAAAAACTATCTCTCTGATATTAATAAAAGGCTTCATCCTGACAAAGTCTTCTTAAAAAAGACAAAAATAGACTCTGATAAGATTCTTCAACTTGTTAGACCCTTAGGGTTCCCAAATTCCTCTTATGTACCTTCTGTAGGTAGAGCTAGAGGTATTTGCCTCTTGTGGAAAGATGGCTTTCAACTTGATATTATTTATAAAGATAAAAATATGTTTCATTGCTTAGTCAAAAGTGATCCTGCTAAACCACATTTGCTACTCTCTTGTGTGTATGGTTCTCCATACCCCCAAGAAAGAAAGGTTCAATGGAATTTTATTAAAAACATATGTGATAACTTCAATATAGATGCATCTTGTATCCTTGTTGGTGACTTAAATGTCACTATGCATGCTGATGAGAGCGCTAACAACTCTGGCTCCTCCTCAAAAACTTCTAAGATTGTCCAACTCATTCATGGAATTGGTCTATCCAATTTAGGATACCATGGAAGTCCATATACTTGGACTAGTAGCAAAAATGCTACTGGTAGGCTCAAATCCAGATTTGATAGAGCCCTTATAAATCCTGACTGGTTATTAACTTTTCCAAATGTCATTCTAAAACATTTGCCATTCCTAGGATCGGATCATTTCCCTATATTTCTAGATTTTTATCCTAATGAGACTGTTAAATCTGGAAATTGGAAGTTTTTCGAGTGTTGGCTTAAGGAAACATCTTGTCAGGATCAGATAAAGTGCTCTTGGTCTAACCATGTTCAGGGTTCTGCATCTTTTAGATTAGATAAGAAGCTGGACACCACTAAAAGAGATTTATCAAAATGGAATATGGAAACTTTTGGTAATATACATGATAACATTAAATGTCTTCAATATAAACTAACTTATTTGCAGCAATCAAGTATGGACAGTGTTGTTATGCAGCAAGTTAAGCAGATTGAGCAGGAAATAAATGAATGGCATGTACGTGAGGAGGAATTCTACAGACAACAATCGAGAGACACAATGTTTCATGAAGTGGACCAAAATACCAAGTACATCCATCAACAGGCAAACAGTAGGAAAGCTAGGAATCACATCGAATCTCTACTTAAACCTAATGGCACATGGTGTTCTGGCAGAGAAAATCTTGAACAAATTCTCACATCACACTTCACCAACATTATGAGCACCACAGATCCAGAGTATAATGAAGGCATCTTCAGTCTACTATCAAACTGTATTACTGATGATGAAAATGCTACTTTAACTAGAGTTCCAGATGATGCAGAAATTCACACAACATTATAAAGCATGCAGCCATGGAAAGCACCTGGTCCAGATGGCTTTCCACCAGGTTTTTTCCAGACGCAATGGAGCACTATAAAAGTCGATGTCATATAAATGATGCAAAGTTTTTTTGTGAGTAGGAGATTTCTTTGAAAGATGAACAAAACAAAGCTATGTCTGATACGAAAGACGCAACTGCCACAACCACCTGGGGATTATAGGCCTATTGCTTTGTGTAATACAACTTCTAAGATGATCACAAAAATTATAGCTTTGAGACTCAAACCAGTGATGGAGAAGCTGATTTCACTTATGCAAGCCGCGTACGTTCCAGGCAGGAAGATAGAGGACAATATTACATTGGCTCATGAATTTATTCATTGCATGAAAAGGAAAAAGACTAAAAAGGGTTACATGGCATTGAAGCTAGACATGTCGAAGGCATTTGATCGTGTGGAATGGACTTTCTTGCACAGAGTTATGAGAAGTTTTGGTTTTGCGGAACACTTGTGTGACTTAATCCAAGAATGCATCAGTACTTCATAAATTCAAATAATGCTGAATGGTTCACCTTGCGCAGCATTCAAACAAACCAGAGGAATACGGAAAGGCGATCCGATGTCACCTTATCTCTTCTTACTCACGATGAAGGTTTTTACAAGAGCTCTGGCAAAGGCAGAAGATGAAAAGAAGATACATGACATCAAAATAGCCAAGAATGCTCCACCAATATCGCACCTGATGTTCGCCGGCGATTGCTTATTGTTTGTGAAGGTTGATCTACATAATGTCAATAATCTTATGCAAATCTTATCTGATTTTAGTGCTATTTCAGGTCAGCAAATAAACTTGCAGAAGTCAGCAGTCTTCTTCTCGAAACACCTCCACTCCAGACATTGTAGAATTCTTCTAAAAAGACTTAGAATGAAGAAAATGATGTTGGATGAAAAATACTTGGTTGTCCCATTATTTCTCAATATGAGAAGAACACAGTCCTTCTCCTCCTTGGTTGAAGTGATGAAAACAAGACTTCTGAAATGGAATGGCAAGTTTCTTACTCAGTCTGGGAGGTCTGTGATGGTGAAGCACGTCTTAAATACAATTCCCTCACATCAAATGGGAGTTTTCAAAATACCAAAAGCAACCATCCAAGAACTGGATAGAGTGCAAAGGCTATTCCGGTGGAAAAAGCAAGATGGAAAGAGAGCTACTTAACATCCTGGGACAATGTCAACAGACACAAAGAAATTGATGGATTGGGGTTTAGAGATCTGGATTGTTTTAACAAAGCTTTATTGGCCAAATTGGTTTGGATATTATGTGATAGACGCATTTATGTGTCTACTTTGATCTCAATTATGTGTATTATTAGTGCTCGTTTTTTCACCTAGTAAACAACAAAACCATCTATGTTTTTCTCTATACCCATCTTCTTGATCTATCCATGTGATTAGTTTCGAATCCGGATATTGATGTCCATCGTGCAACTATCTGAGTAGAGCTCTGTCACTTATATATGAATTTTAGTATGTTTGAGTGCAAACTCGTGTGCAACAACTGGAATTTCGCATCAGGGTACTTCCTCCTGTAGTCAATAAGTATGCCAACTAAGGAGATTCTTTAGTGCCTTCCAAGGTTCTGTGTAGATAGCTAGGGTCTGGAGTATAAAGGTTTTGTGGGTATACCTCTGGTAAGCCCTCCGGAGACAACACTCCGCCACTAGGAACACTTAGGGGTTTAAAGGCTTACTGCATACGCTAAATGCAATCGACGATGCCTGCGACAGTGAGTTAGGATTTTTATTTTATTTTATTTTTGCTCGAGGACTAGCAAATAATAAGTTTGGGGGTATTTGATAGACCCATTTATGTGTCTATTTTGATCTCAATTATGTGTATTGTTAGTGCTCGCTTTTATATTTATTTGATTATTTTATGTTTTTGTAGGTGTTTTCGGAGAAATAAGCTTTTGCGCGAAAATTGCCTCAAAAAAGTGGTATTTGCGCTCGTGGGAGGAAATCACTAAAGACACTCATTATTTGGATAAGCGGAACTCAATTACTAAGGGGAACCTACTTGTTATTTACACCCAGGACACTCTAAGTCTTAAAATCACCGAGCAGCAGGATAAGGGGCGCATCTTCTACATTTGAATTTTTGCTTTTTGGCGGGAAACTCGTTGCAGACACAAAGAAATTGAGGAGCTAAACCCCATTGCTGAGGCGATAGAGGAAGCTATTTTTCCAACAAAAAGTGGTATATTCTTATTTATTTATTTATCGCAATTATTTTTATGATTGTTTTGCCTTGAGTGAAAATTGTTTGAATGATTCTTGTTAAGCAATTGTTATTTCTTTTGATAGAGTATGCTTGGACCTAGGTTTTTGATGTCCCATGCTTCGGATTTACGCTTGTTATTTTGAGAATCTACTTGTTGCAATAGTTTAGAATCAAACTGAACGAAAAAAATTGCATGAATATAAATATTGGATTAAATCACTTTGAATTTGGAAAATAGTGGAATTTAGCCTCAGTGTTCTTTTTAATATTGATATCAACTTTGATTGAGTTTGCTATAATTTTTAGTGAGTTTTCTATTTTAATATTAGAATATAAGTCTAATTAATATCCTTCACAAGTCTGAGAATCGAACCACTTTTACCACTATCTACAAATCACATCAATTTTTGGCGCCGCCAACGCGGACTTGTTTTTAGGGTTTTAGATTTATTTTATTTTACTTTTATTATTATTTTTTTTATTATTATTTTTGTCCTTTTTTATGTTTTTGGTTATTTATCTTGTGTCTACAGGTTCTGGATCTTAAATAAAATTGAGCCAAAGAGTTTGGTGATTTCATAAAGACTTGGAGCTAAAGATTAAAGCAAAAAGAACAGAAAAGAAGACAATTTTAGTTTAGGATTTGTTTATTTTCTTTTAGAAAAAAAAAACTTTATTAGGGTTTATTATTATTATTTTATTTTATTTTGGACTTTGGGACATTATTTTTTTAATTATTATTACCCTACGGAAGGGTACTTTAAATATAAACTGTTTGCAGAGAAGGAGGACAATTACGATATTGTCTCTGCACCTTAGGTTCGTACACTAGACATCAGAGTCAGTGGCCCGAGTCAACTACAACTGATTCATCCCCCGTCTGGAACGGGAGGTAAGATTCTAAACACTCGTGAATCCCCTTTCAGCGAGTTACTGGACTCCTTCGTATGCATATATGTTGAGGACTGAATACGGACATTTATTTTTCTAGTAAAGGGAAAGGCCTGGCCATACAAGATAAGGGTTCGGATTTCATCACCGTTCTCTTCTTGCCCGCTTTAGGAAAACGTAACCTACGCGAACATATGCCTAAAATTTTAACTAGAACCAGACCGATAGGGTAACGATCTTAACAGGAAAGTCATTCGAAAAATATTGGTTACTCTTTTAAGAATACTTCGAAGTTCTTGACGGTTTCTGTAAGTTGAATGCGTGACTGCGCCTCCTTGTAATACCAGTGAGGCCTTGGGTATCAAAGCTCCACCGAGCTTCCCTCGCCTCTATTCAACTTACGTTAACTCGGATTGATTCCAGAGGGGTTTGCTTAAATTGTAACGAATTCCCGTTCGAAGGATTTGAAGCTGGTCTAGAAATAATCTAAGTGGAGCGATGATGCTTTTTGTTTGCTAGAAATCAATAGGTTTGATTTGGTCGAGTCGGCCTTGATCTGTGTTTGCTTACCCTTCCAATTTAGAAAATTCTATTGTATGCCTGAACGTAAAATAGACACACTAGGTAGATTTGTTAAAGAGAAACCTTGTAGTTCGAAGCGTCTCGATTACCTTAATCTAGAAAGTCCGACTTTTGAAGAGTCTGTTTTTGAACGTCCTTTGACTGAGGAGAGAATCCATGTTGCTTCGATAGCGCCGGAAATGGCAACTTTGAAAGCTTTGTTGAATCCAACTAGGACTACTCGTCCTTCGTGTATTAAGTTAGTTGAAACAGAGGAACCCTATGAACTGAAACCTGGGACCTTACAGATGCTCCCAATATTTTTAGGGAAAGAAAATGAAAACCCTTATTACCATGTTAGGGATTTTGAGGAAATTTGTAGTACTCTAAGAATTAGAGGCTTAGATGATGATGCTTTGAAACTTAGGTTATTCCCATTTTCCCTGAAAGATAAGGCCAAATCGTGGCTGTATAGTTTGGACTCCGAGTCAATTGAGACATATGAAAAACTTACATCTGCCTTTTTCAATAAGTTTTTCCCTAAGCACAAAACATCGTCTATTAGGATGCAAATATGCACATTTTCACAAAAAGAAGGAGAATCTTTATATAGGTATTTGGAAAGGTTCAATGATTTATTATCCCAGTGTCCTCATCATGGTTTAAAAAAGATTAGGCTAGTTCAGATCCTTTATGAGGGTTTAGATTATTACACAACGACCATGGTTGAGTCCCTATGCACTGGTGGATTTGAAAACCAAACTGTTGATGCGGCGATGGAATTTTTTAAAGAAATCGCCGAAAAAACCCAGCAATGGGAAAATAGTAGGGCACCCCAGAAAACAATTCTTTTAAGTAGAGGAAACGTTAATAGGGTAGAAGGAGGCTATGAATCAGATGCCAAAATTGCTGCTATAGCAAAAAGGTTAGAAGCCTTAGAAGTGGGCCAGACTAGTGGTAGAGTGGAGCCTTTTTGGGAAGGCCAGAATATTGAAGAGCAAGCCAATGATATTTATAATAACACTAGATTTGATGACCATCAAAAGATTGACCCATATTCAGAAACCTATAATCCTGGTTGGAGAAACCATCTGAACCTTTCGTGGACTAAGGGCCAAAGTCAAGGTCAGCTTAGTAATTCTAATGATCCCCTAGGTTTTGGCTATACTAAGAATCCTTCAGGACTAGCTCAGTTTCAGAATCAGTCAGATAAGAAAATCCTAAGTTTAGAGGAATCTCTCGCCTTGTTAACTCAGCAAACTGCAAAATTTCAGTTATCCGTAGAACATAGTCTACAAGCTAGTAACAGGATAGGACAAGAAAATAGTCAGGCTATTTCCGCGTTAAAAACCCAGGTTGGTCTGATAAGTGATTCTTTGAGAGAAAAAGGTAAGTTTCCTAGTCAAACACAACCCAACCCTAGAGGAGTTCATGAATTAGGTGCAAAACCATGGAATCAATTGAATGCTGTTAGAACCCTTAGAAGTGGTAGAGTTCTAGACAATAAGGTAACCATGCCCGATAGTACATAATGTAGTTCACCCCTCAGGATCTCACCTCTCAGGACCAGTAGCTGAAGAGACTGATAAAGTTTCTGATGATGTGAATTCGGTTCCTGAAAGGTCTGATTTTAGGCCTAGATCCCCATTTCCTCAGCTATTAGTACCAACAAAGAAGGAATCGAACTTTAATGATATAATGGAGGTTTTTAAGCAAGTTACCATAAACCTTCCCTTATTATATGCAATTAGGCAAATTCCTTCTTATGCCAAGTTCCTTAAGTATATGTGTACGCGAAAGCGAAAACTTAGCGTCCATAAAAAACCCTTTTTAGCTAGTCACGTAAGTTCAATAATTCAGAACACCACAACTCCAAAGTACAAAGACCCAGGTTCTCCTACCATTTCTTGCACAATAGGTAACTTATGGGTAGAAATAGATTTACTTGACTTAGGAGCCAGTGTGAACTTACTGCCATTCCATGTATACTCACAGCTAGGACTTGGTGAAATGAAACCTACTCAGATGACACTGCAGTTAGCTGATAGGTCTGTTAAAATACCTCGAGGTGTTATCGAAGATGTTCTTATTGAGGTCGACAAGTTTATTTATCCAATGTATTTCGTGGTCCTAGACACCCAACTTGTCCCTGACCCAGAGAACCAGATACTTGTGATTTTAGGTTGCCCATTTTTAGCTACGTCTAATGCGATCATTAACTTTCGAAATGGTGTGATGAGTTTATCTTTTGGTAATATAACTATGGAGATGAACATTTTTAATGTCAGTAAGCAACCTCATGAGCTAGATGACACATGTGTTAAGGAGGTGAACATTGTAGAAGCCTTAGTTCAGGAGTCATTACCAAACATCTTGTCTGAAGACCCATTAGAAAGTTGTCTATCCCATTTTGGTTTAGATTTTGACGACGATAGCACTATTGAACAGGTGAATTCTCTATTAGATTCTACCCTGTGTTAGACACTGATAGATGGAAAGCTAGGTTCAAACCGTTACCAGTTTCTGAGACTACCCTAATTCCTTCCTTAGAAGAGCCCCCAAAGTTATACCTTAAACCACTACCCGATACTCTAAAGTATGTGTTTTTAGGCCCATCTGAGACTTTACCTGTGATTGTAGCTTCCGATTTGGATAGTGATCAGGAAATTATGCTAGTAAATGTACTTCAAGACAATAAGGAAGCTTTAGGGTGGACTATAGCAGACATTAAGGTATAAGTCCTACGGTGTGTATGCATCAGATTCATTTAGAGGAAGACTCCAAACCTTCTAGGGAGATGCAACGTCGACTGAACCCTAACATGAAAGAGGTAGTTCGAAAAGAGATGCTTAAGTTGTTAGATGAGGGTACTATTTACCCAATTTCAGACAGTAAGTGGGTCAGCCCTGTTCAGGTTGTCCCCAAGAAATCAGGTATCACTGTAGTCCAGGATGATAATAATGAATTAATCCCAACCCGAGTGACCATGGGATGGCATGTGTGTATTGACTATAGGAAATTGAACAAGGTCACAAGGAAGGATCACTTTCCCCTTCCTTTTATCGACCAAATGCTAGAGCGATTAGCTGGACATAGTCACTATTGCTTCTTAGACGGCTACTCTGGTTATAATCAGATTGTTATTTCCCCAGAAGACCAAGAGAAAACCACTTTTACCTGTCCCTTTGGTACCTTTGCGTATAGACGCATGCCTTTCGGGCTATGTAATGCCCTTGCAACTTTTCAGCGTTGTATAATGAGCATATTTTCTGATATGGTAGAACGGTTCTTAGAGGTCTTTATGGATGATTTTTCAGTGTTTGGTTCATCTTTCAATGAGTGCTTGCATCATTTGACATTAGTGTTGACTAGGTGTAAGGAAAAAAATTTAGTGCTTCATTGGGAAAAATATCATTTCATGGTTAAATCTGGAATTGTATTAGGGCACATCATCTCTTCAAAGGGTATAGAGGTAGACAAATCCAAATTTGACCTTATTAAGAATTTACAGGTCCCAAAAACCGTAAAAGATATTAGGTTATTCCTAGGGCATGCAGGTTTTTACCGTCGATTCATTAAGGATTTTAGCTTGATTTCTAGACCTCTTTGCAATTTGCTTGCAAAAGATGTTAAGTTTGTCTTTGATGATGCTTGTTTAGAGGCTTTTGAGAATCTTAAAACTTTACTCACTACTGCCCCGATAGTCCAGGCACCTAACTGGAACCTACCCTTTGAGATTATGTGTGATTCTTCAGATTATGTTATAGGCGTCATTTTAGGACAACGAGAAAACAAATTACTTCATGTGATTTATTATTCTAGAAAAACTCTGAATGATGCCCAAATGAACTACACAACTACCGAGAAGGAACTTTTAGCCATCGTGTTTGCCTTGGATAAGTTTAGGTCTTACCTATTAGGTTCTAAGATCATAATCTATACAGATCATGCTGCTTTGAAATACCTTTTATCTAAGAAAGATACCAAACCTAGATTGATTAGATGGATCCTATTGTTACGGGAATTTTCCCCAGACATTAGAGGCAAAAAGGGTGCAGAAAATGTAGTAGCAGACCACTTGTCTATGCTAGTTGTTAGTTCCCCTAGTGATTCCCTTCCTATAAGGGATAGCTTTCCTGATGAACAATTATTCTTTGTTTCCCTATCACCTTGGTATGCAAATATAGTGAATTATCTTGTTACTTGTCGAACCCCTCAACATTGGGGTAAGCAAGATCGTTCTAGGTTTTTAGCCGAGGTTAAGCATTTCTTTTGGGACGATCCTTATCTGTTTAAGTATTGTCCGGACCAGATTATTAGGAGATGTGTATCTGAGAGTGACCAGTATAGTATTATCTCCTTTTGTCATGAACATACATGTGGGGGTCATTTTAGTGCTAAGAATACTGATGCAAAGATTTTGCAGTGTGGATTTTACTGGCCTTCGTTGTTTAAAGATTCCCATAGTCATTGTGTTTCTTGTGAGCGTTGCCAGAAGTTAGGAACCATTTCCCGTAGAAATATGATGCCTTTGAACCATATTTTAGTGATTGAGGTCTTTGATGTGTGGGTCATTGATTTTATGGGTCCATTTCCTATTTCGTTTGGTTATCTTTACATACTTGTCGCTGTAAGACTATGTGTCTAAGTGGGTTGAGGCGGTTCCGTGTAAAACGAATGACCACAGGGTCGTAGTCCAGTTTTTGAAAGAGAATATACTTACACGTTTTGGTACGCCGCGAGCTATAATTAGTGATGGAGGTTCACACTTTTGTAATAAACCGTTTGCTCTTTTAATGAAACAATACGGTATTACCCATAAAGTAGCAACCCCATATCACCCTAAGACTAATAGTCATGTAGAGGTTTCCAATAGGGAAATTAAACGTATTTTAGAGAAAACAGTTAATCCAAATAGGAAACATTGGTCGTCGAGGCTTACTGATGCCTTATGGGCTTACCGTACTGCGTTTAAGACACCCATTGGAATGTCACCTTATCGTTTAGTATTTGGCAAGGCATGTCACCTTCCTGTTGAGTTAGAGCATAGAGCCTATTGGTCTATTAAGAACTCAAACTTTTCACTTGACAAGGCAGGAGCTCAAAGAAAGCTCCAGCTCAATGAAAGCTCCAGCTCAATGAGTTGGACGAGATTCGTAGAGATGCATACGATAGTGCTAAGGAGTATAAGAACAAAATAAAACTTGTGCATGATAGGAATATTTTACGAAAGTCATTTTCTCCAGGTCAAAAAGTTCTTCTGTATGACACTCGTTTGCATCTATTCCCCGGGAAGTTGCGCTCTCGGTGGACCGGTCCTTTTGTGGTCCGTACTGTTTTTCCTCATGGCGCTTGAGATTGAGACAACAGATGGTAGTAGTTCTTCGAAGGTTAACGGTCAGCGATTGAAGCCCTTTTTAGAGCCTTTTCCTACAGGTGATGTTGAGGAGGTCCCTCTGGAGGACCCTGTTTATCTTGATTGACCATCGAGGCGATTTTGTATGTTGTATAATATTTTTGTAGGTTTTTGGTTACACTTCACCCAGGTACTATCTTTCCGACTTCTCTCTTTACTATTTCCTCATGTTACTTATATTTTTGGTGTTGTTCTTTGATTAGAAACATTGAGGACAATGTTAGATTTAAGTTTGGGGGTGGGGTAGCACTTTTTGTTACCTTTTCGTTGCAATAAATAAACTCCAGAGCCTAGAAATTTATCCCTACTAAGGATGGCACTAACCAATCTAAGTGAATGGAAGCATTTTGGTTGTAGGAGTTGAGGAACCAATGTGACTAGATGGCAACATCTAAAGAGTCTATTCATAAAAGCACAGAGCTCAGGTGTAAGAAATAACATGATAGTTTCACCATATCTCGTTGAGTACTTTTCACTTTTGTCTTTATTTTGTTTTGTTTTTAAACTATGTTTCTCTAAGTGATTAGGTGGGGCTCACGATTCAAGTTGTTACCAATGCTAGGGTGAATTAGAGTGATTGAGATACAAAAAAAAAAAGAGACCAGACCATCATACCAACTGGAATAAATTCAATAAAGTCGACCACTGGGACCTTTGTATATGCCAGTGTGTTGACCTAGAGTTAGGATTATCAATCACTGGTTCCCTTGTATATGCCAGTGAGTTGATATTAGTCAGACTAGTATCTCAGTCCATTAGGATAGGTTCATTTTGGCGGAGGCCTTCAGACAGATATGAGAAACACCGTTCACCTAGTAAACATCAAAACCATCTATGTTTTTCTCTATACCATCTTCTTGATCTATCCATGTGATTAGTTTCGAATCCGGATATTGATGTCCATCGTGCAACTATCTGAGTAGAGCTCTGTCACTTATATATGAATTTTAGTATGCTTGAGTGCAAACTCGTGTACAACAATTGGAATTTCGCATCAGGGTACTTCCTTCTGTAGTCAATAAGTATGCCAACCAAGGAGACTCTTTAGTGCCTTCCAAGGTTCTGCGTAGATAGCTGGTAGGCTTCTAAAAATCCTACAAATGATAACCGCAAGTGCACGGTGTCGATTGAAGCTAATGTGCAAATACGGGTCGATCCACAGAGACTTGTGTGTGTAGTTGAAGTTTCCTAAGCTAAGCAGTGACAGTAAGTGACAGTGGCAGTGAGCCAAAGATGCAAAGATTGACAGTGGCAAAGAATCAAAGGCAATGAGCCTAAGGCAGTGAGAAATAAAGAACCAAGGAAGTAATGGCAGTGAAGCACTAGAACAAAGAAATAAAGAATTAGGGATTGAATCCACCACTAACTTAAGTTAAGTCATCCTAGTTCCATTATGTTCTTGTCCCTGGTGTAGATATCAGTAAGCTTCTAGGCTTGCTGACTATCTAGATGGCAGTGAAGGTTCAAGCCTGCTGCTCATCAAAGGGTTGTTTCAGGAGGATGGTTTAGTATCACTAAGATAATTATCTAATCCTAGTATTAGCTGTCCTCTCACAAAACAAACTAACCGCAGATCAATCACTTAGATGAGTAAGCAATCCTGAAGGATAATTTCAATCCTAGCATTCTTAGCACAACAAGACTATATCAAAACTTGAACTGAACTTAACAATGAATTAATGGTTTCATCTAACCCTAGCAGTGAACTCAGAACATAATTAACATTAAAATGGAACTAAACATGATCATGTGAAATAACATTGCATTTAAACAACTAAACAGTGAATGAAAATTGCAAATGAAGAACCCTAAAAATTAACAGTGAAATCAAATTGACATTGAGAATTAAATTAACCCAATTAGGGGGTTTCTCGGATGACCCAAGAACCCCTTTTAACATTCTACATCGTTTCCTATTTATAGCTTTTACAAAACCCTAAATTTCTGCAAACCCTAATTTGAAAATCCCCAAATCAGCAGGATTAGGGTTTCGAGAATAAATAAAATTAACTCACCCTCTGATGCAAATAGACTCGACCCATGCTTCTTCTGACCTTCCTGCTCCTCTCTCATGCTTCAATTTCTGTCTCTAACCTCACCTATTTCATCAACTTCTAAACTAGGGTTCTAGGGTTGAGAAGTTGATGTAATAAGTGTCTAGAGAGGTAGGGGGATGTGATGGTGGTGTCTGCGATGGTCGGGGAAGAGGTGATGGTGGCGCAGAAGGTGAAGTGGTGGCAGTTGCAGAGACAGGGTATGCTGGTGGTGGTTCTGCAACTGTCGGGGGTAGGGGAGAAAGATGGAGGTCGATGGGTTTGAGGAGAGGGAGTGTTTGTTTTGGGTATAATAATTTAGGTACTAGGATGTTAGGCGGGGACATCAAGTTTTGATGTTTCGCGACGGTGAGCCGTGGGATGTGGAGATGAAGGATTGATCTAACGGTGAGATGGAAGGAAGCGAGGAGCGACCGTTGGATGCGGAAGTACAACGAAACTGACGGCTCAAGATGGAGTTAGGTGTTGTAGTGTTAGACAGGAGCTTCAGACTTTGATGTACTGGCGATGTTGCGACCATTGGATTCAGATGTGATCCAATCTGACGGCTAACGATGGAGACGGGTATGGATATTGGAAATGGGTTTGGGTAAGGGTTTTGGGCCTTGGGTATGCCAAGCCCATATCTTCTTTAAGAACAATTCTTCCTCTTCAAGCCCACTTCTAGTTGATCCGGCTCTTGCAAACATCATTCTTCGCTTCCTCCTAGCGAGAGTCTTTGCCGTTCCTTTGCTCTTTTCGCTCCGTGAGATAACCAGGCTTTATTTAGTACCTAAAAATGCAAAATTAATTAAGAAAAATATTTATTCTTGAAAACAATGAAAATACAGAATATGGGATAAAATGTAGAATTAATGCACAAAAGATGAGTTAAATTCCAAGAAAAATATATAGAAATGTGCACTTTTTAGCACTCATCAAATACCCCCAAACCTGAATTTTACTTGTCCTCAAGTAAAACAAAACTAAGGAAATCCTACCTATACCACTGTCGCTGGTCTCTCGAATGCATTTAGCGTATGCACTAAGCCTTTTAAACCACTAAGTGTCCCTAGTGGACGAGTTGAAGTCTCGTGAAGGTTTTCTTAGAACGTACCTACAAAGTTCTAGGTCAAAATATAAGCTCAGATTCCATCAAATGTGACATGTGCAAGTCAGTTTAAGCTCACAGCAAAATGGAGATGTCAATCTAGCTATCAAAGGCACAATCCTAGCACTGATAACAAATAAAGACATGTGATAAGAGTATAAAGTGTATCTACACATGTGTAAAGAAAGATCGGATGTTATGACTACTAATCACCAAGAGATAGTTTCTCAGGCTAAGAACCAAGGTCGAAATCTAGCTAGCTGTCCGGACTTTACGAGAATTGTGAATGAGTTGGAGGTATTTCACAATTACTCGCGTTGTAAATCAATAGCATACACTCTCCTTGCTTATTACAATGAAACAACAAAATGACTATTTACATGACTCTTATTTACATTGACTACTCTCTTTTATTTTTGGAACAAGAGAGGATGGAATTGATAAATACTTGATTGATTTTTTCATTTTTTTCATTCTTTTTTCATTCTTTTTTTTTTTTTGATTTTTTTTTTCTGAATATATACATCATTTTTTTTTATTTTATTTTATTTTTTTGATAAGGAAACACTTTTGATACATATACAAAAGGAAACAAAAAATTACATGACACTTTGCAAGAGGTAGCCCTTTTTGATGCACCCAGTTAAATTCGATGGTTGTCTTTCTTAATGTAACCTCCACCTTCTATCCCAACCAAACAAAGAACAAGCTAGTCAAGTTTCGTTCAGTATTCTAAAGTGATTTGCAACTAAAACTTCCGATAGAACACCTCAAGGATGAGGCTATACATGTATTGGTAGATCGTGCGCGTGCAAATTTCTTATCACTATGTGAATTGTGCTAGAATCAGGGTGCCTAAATATCTAGACTAAGACTCCTAATAATTACATATTTGCACAAGAGTCAACATTTCAAGGTAAATGAGCTCCATTTTTATGTTTTTTTTCAATTTTTTAATTTTTTATTTTGATTTTTTCATTTTTTTTTCAAAAAGAAGGAGTTCTTGTTTTCAATTATGGCATATTATCAAAGTATCTACTTTTCACCCCCAAAACTAAACTAAACATTGTCCTCAATGTTTCAAAATATGAAAAAAATTATAATACAACATATGAAGAGGATCATGTTGAGTAGAGAAAAAGGAAAGAGAATACCCGATTTCGGCGAAAGCAATATTAGAACTCCGTTATTCAAGGCAAGAATCCAACATATGTCAGCCGAGATCATATTGGATTAGCAAAATATATAAAAAAGGAACAAAAGGGTTTTAAGAAATTTTATCTACTGGATTATATACAAAAAATTCACCATACACTAACAATCTAAAGAGTTGAGGATCAACCCAAAAGACAAAGTGTAGAGGTTTCAACAGCTTCACACAAATATAACAGGAAAGAAACGCAAGTGAAACTGTGAAACAAAATGAGCCACCCCCAAACCTGGATTTTTCAACAGATAAAATTTTGGATACAAAATCTCGCAGTTTTGGGGTTCATCATGTACAAGGTCTAACTCAAAGTGAACTGTGCTAGGGACGGGCAAACATGCTAATTCCAACTGTGGCTCCTCAAAGATATTATACTTAGATGCAAAATAGTCCAAAAGGACTTGGGAAGCACACAGTTCCAAACCTAGATTAGGGACTCTCAGAAAATTCGGTTTGACAATATGGGTACAAACCAAATCTAGGTTGGGTGGAAGGCCATCAGATTGTGACTTATGTAGGACGATAGGCACATCATTACTAATCACATCAACATCTCCTAAGTCTTCTACACGTGTCACAACATGCTCACAATCATCAAACAAATTGGCAAGATCACAATCAGAGTCATCAACATCATCAACAAATTTATTCTCATGCATCGGCAAATCAGGAGAAATATCACAATGTGACCTAGGTAGAGAATCAGACACATCAAATATATTTTCATGCATATTAGCATTAGTGTCTACAGAAGATTCAACTATTCCTATGTCATGCTCATCTTCACAGAATAATTGTATGAATCCCATGTCAATATCAAAATCATATGAATTACAATGAGTATTAGAAAAAACAACATTCATGAAGGTCGAGGGCGAGAAGCCATATGTTATTGAACCAACAGGTTCCACAATATTTTCATGTTCTTCTAACACATCATCATAATCATCATAATCATCATCATGGTAGCATGCATATTGGTCCTCATTAAAAGTGGTGGTGTCGTTAGTCGATTCATGTTCCTCTAAATTAGGTTCATATTCAACATTATTTATATGAATGGGACTAGACACTTCATTAGGGACAGCATACATTTCCTCATGAATTTCCTCCTTTTGTAGGTGAAGCAAAATCTGATCTAAATATGCCTGAATTCGTGATGTAGATCTATCGAAGTTTTGCTCACTAAGTCTGAAAGCTTCTGTGGTGGAGTCTAAATTCATGGGAGTACAAAATTCTTCATGTTCAAATTGTGGTGATTGGTACATGTGTGCATGGTCATTAGGGTTTATAAAAGATTGATCGCAACCCTCAAAGGATTGATTATGGTCCCAATGACTACCATTCTCACAATTTATGGGCATTTCATACCTTGGATTTTCTCTAGATTGCCTAAAATTATGCAAAATATGACAATTCTCAACAGGGTGGTCTAAACTACCACATGCGGGACATGCATAGATTTCAGGTTGCCTAAGAAAATTAGATGTGACAGATTCCTCATGTGATTGCATTTCTAAAGCTGCGATTCGAGCTTCTAATTGATCGATCAGTGATGATTGTGTGAGTGAGGCACTAGCAAAATGTTCATTTTCACGTTGTGATGAATGATGCATGTGTGAATAGTCATTAGGGTTCATGTATTGAGGCTCGGGACTCTGAAAATGTCCATTATAATTCCTATGACTATTGACATCATGGTCTATGGGAGGTTCATAACGTGGAGTATGTCCATACGCAAGTTCTCTAAGGGATTTGTTGTATTCCCCAACTGTAGACCAAGATCTAGACATGATTGGGCTCAAAAGCTAAGTAACTATGTTACAAAGCCCAAAATTTGGTTTTTAATGGGTTTGGATTTTTGGGAAAATTTTGGTTTTTATGGGTAACATTTGGTTTTGTCGGGTTTGAAAAAGAAATTTGGTTTTTAATGGGTTTTAGAAAATTTGGACCTAATGGGAAAAGAAAACACTTTGGTTTATTGGGTTTTGAAAACTTTGGTTTTAGACTTTGAAGACAAAGCCCATTTGGGAGCTTTTGGTTTTGACGGGAGCAAATTTGGTTTTAAAGAGGTAGAAAATTTTGGTTTTAGTATTGGGAGCAAGAATTTTGGTTTTAGTGTTGGGAGCAAGCCCACATTGGTGGGAGAAATTGCTTTGCCAAGGGAAGGTGAACTAAGCCCACAATGTGTATGCAAACTGAAGCCCAATGTAGCTTTTGAAACAGCCCAACCGTTGCTTGTTTGGTCTGAGGCCCAGTTGGGCTTTCAAAAGTTCAGTTTTTCTAATTTAAAACTACAGGCCCAAATCAATCTAACACCACAAGCCCACAAGCAATTAAACAAACAAGCCCACAAGTAATTAAGATTACAAGCCCAACAGAAAAATGGAAAAAATTATTACAAGCCCACAAATTAAAAATGGAAGCCCACAGGTTGGGTTCTCTTAATGGGTTTAGGCTTACTTGCTTAAGCACAGCCCAGCTGTTCAGTTTGGTTGCAAAAGCCCAGTTGGGCTTTGGATCATCCTAAGCTTTGGCTTCAACACTCAAGGCCCAGTTGGGCTTTGGTCTTTCTTCTTTGGCTTGTGTAGCCCAGTTGTGTTTTGGTCTAGCTACAGCAGCAGCAGACAACAACACCAGATCAACTCAGCAACAGCAACAGGCTTGGCCTGGCAGGAAACAGCAGCAGCACCAGGCAGCACAGGTAGGCTTCAGGCAGCAGTTCTGGCACAAGCAGCAGCAATCAAGGCTCAGCAGCAGGAGCAGATCAGCAGCAGGAGCAGATCAGCAGCAATCAAGGCTCAGCAGCTTCACCAGTTCAGGGCTTGGGTTCTTTCTAGCTGCACCTTTGGTTCAGCAAGTTTCAGCCTTAGCAGCACAGCAACAAGCCCAGCAGCTCACAGGAGTCTTGGCCTGGCACAAGCAGGAGCACCACAGAAGCACAAGAGCACCAGCACCAGCAGAGGCAGGCAGCAGCAACAGGAAGCAGCAGCAGCAGCAACACCTGTTGGCTCAAAAAGAGATGATAAGTCTCTTTGAAGCAAATGGGTGGAGCAAAGAAACAATGAGGGATAACAGCAATGAAATGCAAACCAAGATGCAATATGCAAGATGCTGATGCAAGTTACACTAAGATGCAATATGCTGATGCAATACAAAACAGTTAAGTTACACTAAATGCTCATGCAGGAATGCAATGCAAAGATGAATATGCAAGTTATGATGCAGGAATGTAAGCAAGAAAACAACTTCAACACAGCACCAGTCCCCGGCAGCGGCGCCAAAAACTTGGTAGGCTTCTAAAAATCCTACAAATGATAACCGCAAGTGCACGGTGTCGATTGAAGCTAATGTGCAAATACGGGTCGATCCACAGAGACTTGTGTGTGTAGTTGAAGTTTCCTAAGCTAAGCAGTGACAGTAAGTGACAGTGGCAGTGAGCCAAAGATGCAAAGATTGACAGTGGCAAAGAATCAAAGGCAATGAGCCTAAGGCAGTGAGAAATAAAGAACCAAGGAAGTAATGGCAGTGAAGCACTAGAACAAAGAAATAAAGAATTAGGGATTGAATCCACCACTAACTTAAGTTAAGTCATCCTAGTTCCATTATGTTCTTGTCCCTGGTGTAGATATCAGTGAGCTTCTAGGCTTGCTGACTATCTAGATGGCAGTGAAGGTTCAAGCCTGCTGCTCATCAAAGGGTTGTTTCAGGAGGATGGTTTAGTATCACTAAGATAATTATCTAATCCTAGTATTAGCTGTCCTCTCACAAAACAAACTAACCGCAGATCAATCACTTAGATGAGTAAGCAATCCTGAAGGATAATTTCAATCCTAGCATTCTTAGCACAACAAGACTATATCAAAACTTGAACTGAACTTAACAATGAATTAATGGTTTCATCTAACCCTAGCAGTGACAACTAGAACATGATTAACATTAATAACTGATATTGAAATAAGATCAAATTCAAACAAAATATGACTGAAAATTTACAAAACAAATGAACCAACAGTTGAGGAACTGGCTAGTCCAGTCCTCTTGGGTGAAGCTCTGGCTAATCCAGGCATGGTTACAACACACACCCACACCTTCTATTTATACCCAGAATTCAAAATTAGGGTTTACAATGTTTTCCCCCAAATTCTCAAAATTAGGGTTAGATATTTTACCTAATTTGATGTGACAAATCACTCAAAACGGTCGACCCATTTCTTCTCTGCCTCTTCTGGTCCTTCTATGCCTTCAATTGACGCCTCTGCTGCTCTAATTGTTCCCTAGTTCGAGTTATTTTACTCACCCCAAAACCTAGGGTTTCAGTGGTTGTGAGATGGGGAAAATAACTAGGCTAGGGAGATGGGTTTGAGGTAGGGGAGGTGATGGTGGTTGAGACAGCGTCTCTGTGATGGTCGGGGAAGAAGGTGGTTCGTACGGAGTGGCAGGGCATGGTGGTGGTGAAGGGGTTGCAGGTGATGGAAGAGAGGAAGTTTGGGGAAGAGAAGAAGAGGTCGACAGTTTGGGGAGAAGGGGGTGTTTGGCTTGAGGTCGATGGGTTTGGAAGTTAGGGTGTTGAGCGGGTGTGGCAAAGGGTGATGATTTGCGAGGAAACACGTCGGATGTGAAGATGGTAGGTGGATCCAACGGTGAGATGGGAAGATATTGGAGCGACCGTAGGATGAGGAAATGCAGCAAAAAGGACGGCTTCAGATGGAGTTAGGTACTATAGTGTTTGACAGGAGCTTCGGATTTTGATGCACAATGATGAGGCGACCGTTGGATGATGAGATGGATCCAATCTGACGGCTCTCATGGAAATGGGTATGGATAATGGAAATGGATTTGGGTAAGGGTTTTGGGTCTTGGGTATGCCAAGACCATATCTTCTTTAAGAACAATTCTTCCTCTTCAATCCCACTTCTCGTTGATCCGGCTCTTGCAAACATCATTCTTCGCTTCCTCCTATCGAGAGTCTTTGCCGTTCCTTTGCTCTTTTCGCTCCGTGAGTTAACCAGGCTTTATTTAGTACCTAAAATGCAAAATTAATTAAGAAAAGTATTTATTCTTGAAAACAACGAAAACACAGAATATGGGATAAAATGTAGAATTAATGCACAAAAGATGAGTTAAATGCCAAGAAAAATATATAGAAATATGCACTTTTTAGCACTCATCAAATACACCCAAACCTGAATTTTACTTGTCCTCAAGTAAAACAAAACTAAGGAAATCCTACCTATACCACTGTCGCTGGTCTCTCGAATGCATTTAGCGTATGCACTAAGCCTTTTAAACCACTAAGTGTCCCTAGTGGACGAGTTGAAGTCTCGTGAAGGTTTGATTAGAACGTACCTACAAAGTTCTAGGTCAAAATATAAGCTCAGATTCCATCAAATGTGACATGTGCAAGTCAGTTTAAGCTCACAGCAAAATGGAGATGTCAATCTAGCTATCAAAGGCACAATCCTAGCACTGATAACAAATAAAGACATGTGATAAGAGTATAAAGTGTATCTACACATGTGTAAAGAAAGATCGGATGTTATGACTACTAATCACCAAGAGATAGTTTCTCAGGCTAAGAACCAAGGTCGAAATCTAGCTAGCTGTCCGGACTTTACGAGAATTGTGAATGAGTTGGAGGTATTTCACAATTACTCGCGTTGTACATCAATGACATACACCCTCCTTGCTTATTACAATGAAACAACAAAATGACTCTTTACATGACTCTTATTTACATTGACTATTCTCTTTTTATTTTTGGAACAAGAGATGATGGAATTGATAAATACTTGATTTTTTTGTATTTTTTTTTTTTTTTTTTTTTTCACAAGGAAACACTTTTGATACATAACAAAAAGGAAACAAAAGATTACATGACACTTTGCAAGAGGTAGCCCTTTTTGATGCACCCAGTTAAATTCGATGGTTGTCTTCCTTAATGTAACCTCCACCTTCTATCCCAACCAACCAAAGAACAAGCTAGTCAAGTTTCGTTCAGTATTCTAAAGTGATTGGCAATCGTAACTTCCTATCAAACACCTTGAAGATCGAGGCCATACATGTATTGGTAGATCGTGCGCGTGCAAATTTCTTATCACTATGTGAATTGTGCTAGAATCAGGGTGCCTAAATATCTAGACTAAGACTCCTAATAAAAATACATATTTGCACAAGAGTCAACATTTCAAGGTAAATGAGCTCCATTTTTATGATTTTTCATTTTTTTAATTTTTTTATGAATTTTGATTTTTTAATTTTTTTTGAAATTTTTCAATTTTTTCAAAAAGAAGAAGGAGTTTTGTTTTCAATTATAGCATATTATCGTGGTATCTACTCTATACCCCCAAACCTAAACTAAACATTGTCCTCAATGTTTCAAAATATGGAAAGAATTAAAATGCAACATATGGAAAGGGACATGCTGAGTAGAGTAAAAGGAGAGAGAATACCCGATTCCGGCGAAAGCACAATTCACATTGTGTGAGTGAGGCACTAGCAAAATGTTCATTTTCACGTTGTGGCAAACGATGCATGTGCGAATAGTCAGTAGGGTTCATGTATTGAGGCTCGGGACTTTGAAAATGTCCATAATAATTCCTATGACTATTGACATCATGGTCTATGGGAGGTGCATAACGTGAAGTTTGTCCACACGCAAGTTCTCTAAGGGATTTGTTGTATTCCCCAACTGTAGAAAAAGATCTATACATGATTGGCTCAAAAGCTAAGTAAAGAATGTACAAAGCTCAGAATTTGGTTTTTAATGGGTTTGGATTTTTGGGAAGAATTTGGTTTTTAATGTTGGGAGCAAGCCCACATTGGTGGGAGAAATTGTGTTGCCAAGGGAAGGTGAACTAAGCCCACAATGTGTATGCAAACTGAAGCCCAATGTAGCTTTTGAAATAGCCTAACTGTTGCTTGTTTGGTCGGAGGCCCAGTTGGGCTTTCAAAAGTTCAGTTTTTCTAATTTAAAACTACAGGCCCAAATCAGTCTAACATCACAAGCCCACAAGCAATTAAACAAACAAGCCCACAAGTAATTAAGATTACAAGCCCAACAGAAAAATGGAAAAAATTATTACAAGCCCACAAATTAAAAATGGAAGCCCACAGGTTGGGTTCTCTTAATGGGTTTAGGCTTACTTGCTTAAGCACAGCCCAGCTGTTCAGTTTGGTTGCAAAAGCCCAGTTGGGCTTTGGTTCACCTTCTGCAGCTTACAGCCCAGTTGGGCTTTAATGGCTCAGTTTAGCACCAGGCAGCAGGGGTTGCAGCAGACTTGGCCTGGCACCAGCAGGAGCACCACAGCAGCACAAGTTCTAGCAACAATAGTGCAGCACCAGCTCCACAGCAGCAGCACCACAAGTTCAGAGGCACCACAAGGCACAGAGCAGGACTTCAGTTGTACCTGCAGCTCAAAGAAGAAAGTGAGGCACAACAACAAAATAGTAAGAACAACAAGATGTAATGAATGCAAGTGAGTATGCAAAGACAAGAGATGAATATGCAAGTTATGATGCAATAATGCAAAAAATGTTACACTGAAACAGGGAAGATGCAAATGCAATGGTTATGCAAGTTACACTAAGATGCAGGAATGCAATGCAGATGCAAGATGCTGATGCAGACAGTGATGCAATGATGCAAATGGACTAGAATGAAATGCAAGATGGCTAAGAAATCTTCAAAACAGCACAGCCAAGTCCCCGGCAGCGGCGCCAAAAACTTGGTAGGCTTCTAAAAATCCTACAAATGATAACCGCAAGTGCACGGTGTCGATTGAAGCTAATGTGCAAATACGGGTCGATCCACAGAGACTTGTGTGTGTAGTTGAAGTTTCCTAAGCTAAGCAGTGACAGTAAGTGACAGTGGCAGTGAGCCAAAGATGCAAAGATTGACAGTGGCAAAGAATTAAAGGCAATGAGCCTAAGGCAGTGAGAAATAAAGAACCAAGGAAGTAATGGCAGTGAAGCACTAGAACAAAGAAATAAAGAATTAGGGATTGAATCCACCACTAACTTAAGTTAAGTCATCCTAGTTCCATTATGTTCTTGTCCCTGGTGTAGATATCAGTGAGCTTCTAGGCTTGCTGACTATCTAGATGGCAGTGAAGGTTCAAGCCTGCTGCTCATCAAAGGGTTGTTTCAGGAGGATGGTTTAGTATCACTAAGATAATTATCTAATCCTAGTATTAGCTGTCCTCTCACAAAACAAACTAACCGCAGATCAATCACTTAGATGAGTAAGCAATCCTGAAGGATAATTTCAATCCTAGCATTCTTAGCACAACAAGACTATATCAAAACTTGAACTGAACTTAACAATGAATTAATGGTTTCATCTAACCCTAGCAGTGAACTCAGAACATAATTAACATTAAAATGGAACTAAACATGATCATGTGAAATAACATTGCATTTAAACAACTAAACAGTGAATGAAAATTGCAAATGAAGAACCCTAAAAATTAACAGTGAAATCAAATTGACATTGAGAATTAAATTAACCCAATTAGGGGGTTTCTCGGATGACCCAAGAACCCCTTTTAACATTCTACATCGTTTCCTATTTATAGCTTTTACAAAACCCTAAATTTCTACAAACCCTAATTTGAAAATCCCCAAATCAGCAGGATTATGGTTTCGAGAATAAATAAAATTAACTCACCCTCTGATGCAAATAGACTCGACCCATGCTTCTTCTGACCTTCCTGCTCCTCTCTCATGCTTCAATTTCTGTCTCTAACCTCACCTATTTCATCAACTTCTAAACTAGGGTTCTAGGGTTGAGAAGTTGATGTAATAAGTGGCTAGAGAGGTAGGGGGATGTGATGGTGGTGTCTGCGATGGTCGGGGAAGAGGTGATGGTGGCGCAGAAGGTGAAGTGGTGGCAGTTGCAGAGACAGGGTATGCTGGTGGTGGTTCTGCAACTGTCGGGGGTAGGGGAGAAAGATGGAGGTCGATGGGTTTGAGGAGAGGGAGTGTTTGTTTTGGGTATAATAATTTAGGTACTAGGATGTTAGGCGGGGACATCAAGTTTTGATGTTTCGCGACGGTGAGCCGTGGGATGTGGAGATGAAGGATTGATCTAACGGTGAGATGGAAGGAAGCGAGGAGCGACCGTTGGATGCGGAAGTACAACGAAACTGACGGCTCAAGATGGAGTTAGGTGTTGTAGTGTTAGACAGGAGCTTCAGACTTTGATGTACTGGCGATGTTGCGACCATTGGATTCAGATGTGATCAAATCTGACGGCTAACGATGGAGACGGGTATGGATATTGGAAATGGGTTTGGGTAAGGGTTTTGGGCCTTGGGTATGCCAAGCCCATATCTTCTTTAAGAACAATTCTTCCTCTTCAAGCCCACTTCTAGTTGATCCGGCTCTTGCAAACATCATTCTTCGCTTCCTCCTAGCGAGAGTCTTTGCCGTTCCTTTGCTCTTTTCGCTCCGTGAGATAACCAGGCTTTATTTAGTACCTAAAAATGCAAAATTAATTAAGAAAAATATTTATTCTTGAAAACAATGAAAACACAGAATATGGGATAAAATGTAGAATTAATGCACAAAAGATGAGTTAAATGCCAAGAAAAATATATAGAAATATGCACTTTTTAGCACTCATCAATAGCTAGGGTCTGGAGTATAAAGGTTTTGTGGGTATACCTCTGGTAAGCCCTCCGGAGACAACGCTCCGCCACTAGGTAAACTTAGGGGTTTAAAGTCTTATTGCATACTCTAAATGCAATCGACGATGCCTGCGACAGTGAGTTGGGATTTTTATTTTATTTTATTTTTGCTCGAGGACTAGCAAATAATAAGTTTGGGGGTATTTGATAGACACATTTATGTGTCTATTTTGATCTCAATTATGTGTATTGTTAGTGCTCGCTTTTATACTTATTTGATTATTTTATGTTTTTGTAGGTGTTTTCGGAGAAATAAGCTTTTGCGCGAAAATTGGCTCAAAAAAGTGGTTTGCGCTCGTGGGAGGAAATCACTAAAGACACCACTTATTTGGATAAGGGGAACTCAATTACTAAGGGGAACCTACTTGTTATTTACACCCAGGACACCCTAAGTGTTAAAAGCACCCAGCAGCAGGATAAGGGCGTCATCTTCTAGATTTGAATTTTTGCTTTTTGGCGGGAAACTCGTTGCAACATCGTGTTGGAGCAAGAGACAGTGCGATAGATATTCACGGGAATGGATAAACTTGGATTGATAATGAGTATTAGCGACAAACCAGCGATGGTAAGAGAGTTTGTATTAGCACATAAGACGTGTGAGAAGATTAACATTCGTTCTCAAAGAAAACAGAGAAGGGATATATTCTCGGGTTTATTGGCTTTGCTTTTGGAAAGTACGTGGAAACATTGTCGAGTATGTTGATGATTTGGGAAGATACGTGAATGATTGAGAGAGTATATGGACGCATAGGATCATATCCTATATTTACTAATGAGAGTTTTAATCAAAACAGGGAAGAAAAGCCGTGACCTTTTTGGAAAAGAAAACCAGAGATTTAATCGGTATTTTTGGTTGTTGTGTATATAAATAGGATGCTGGGACCGAAATAGGGAGGGGACGAAACCTTAGGAGAAGTTTAGAACACCAAAGAGCTCCAGAGATGAAGTTGCAGGAAATTGTTTCTGCTGGTGCACAAGGAAGAACACGAAGAACAAAAGGGCATTGAAGATAGTCGTTTCTAGGGTCTTAAAATCAGCGACAAAGCAACAGTATTTACAACAATTTTTTGTAACAGTTCCATTGTAACAGTTGTTTTGTAACTCCGATACATGTTGCAAACAGTCTGTGTTATTACTTTTCACTCTTTTAATCATCTTTTGAGCAACAAACACATATTTTGAGACCATGATTAATATGAGGAGCTAAACGCCATTGCCTAGGCGATAGAGGAAGCTATTTTTCCAACAAAAAGTGGTATATTCTTATTTATTTATTTATCGCAATTATTTTTATGATTGTTTTGCCTTGAGTGAAAATTGTTTGAATGATTCTTGTTAAACAATTGTTATTTCTTTTGATAGAGCATGCTTGGACCTAGGTTTTTGATGTCCCATGCTTCGGATTTACACTTGTTATTTTGAGAATCTACTTGTTGCAATAGTTTAGAATCAAATTGAACGAAAAAAATCGCATGAATATAAATATTGGATTAAATCACTTTGAATTTGGAAAATAGTGGAATCTTAGCCTCAGTGTTCTTTTTAATATTGATATCAACTTTGATTGAGTTTGCTATAATTTTTAGTGAGTTTTCTATTTTAATATTAAAATTTAAGTCTAATTAATATCCTTCACAAGTCTGAGAATCGAACCACTTTTACCACTATCTACAAATCACATCATTATGCCATAACTCTCATCAGTTATGGGCCAAAGCATTGAAGGAAAAAAATTTCCCTGATACATCAGTTCTACATTCCAAGAAAAAGAAGAATTCTACTTGGGCGTGGCAGAGTATACAAGGCGAAGTTAGTTTTGTTCAAAAACATAGCTTTTGTCTACTTGGAGATGGAAGAAAAATCATTACATGGAAGGAAAATTGGATTGCTGGGAAATATGAACCACCAAAATCGATTGCAGATTTCGAAATTGTTGTTCAATATAGTACAATATCTGACCTTATTGATGAAGACACAAAGGCCTGGAAAATGGATATCGTGTATCAGTTATTCACTCCTGAAGATGCTCATAAGATTCTAAGTATGAGAATACCCACAAGCATCACAGAAAGACTGGTATGGACTCTCACAAAAAATGGCAAGTTTACAATGAAATCTGCATATAGAAGGCTTGTTGACATCAAGACTAATGCGACTGCACTTAATAACCCTAACATGGCAACAATGTGGACGAAGCTCTGGAATTTAGATACATTGCCAAGGATCAAAACCTTATTTTGGAAGTGTGTTAATGACATAGTACCATCATGTGAACGTCTAACAAGGGTTATGCACTCTGTAAGTGATCATTGTAGTATGTGCCATCAGGTAGAAGAAACTACTAAACATATACTCTGGGACTGCTCATTTGCTAGACCAGTTTGGACCTTTATTCCTGGTGCTAGTAGAAGTATGGAAAACTCTGACATGAGTGTTGCTGAATGAATAATTAGCTGGTTTACAAATGAGTTTGCTAAACTAGATGAGAATTAGATTGTAAAGATGACAAATACTGTATGTGAACTTTGGAAGGAACTATGCATATGTGTCTTCGATGAGAAGAAACCAAAGGCAATTGAAGTAATCCGCAACATTCAACATATGAACAGTATGACTGGTACATCTGTGAAGACACTACACAGTACAGATCGGAAGAACAGTTCAGTTGAGCCAATATAGGAAAAACGGATACCACCTGCTATGTCTACTTATTCTTTGTACTGTGATGCTTCTTTTAAAACTGTGTCTTCCATTAATCATACAGGAATAAGACTAATCCTTCGCAATTCTGCAGGTGCATATGAACAAGGAAGATGCATCTATGAACATGGACACCTAGACGCAGAACATAAAGAAGTAGAAGGGCTGATACAGGCTGTACCGTGGGTGGAAGAACTCAACCTGCAGCGAGTATGCTTTAAGATTTATGCTCAGAATGTAGCAGCAACATTCAAAGGAGATTACCAGAAAGTCAGATGGGAATTATAACTACTGATCTTAGATATTATTCATTTATTTAGTAAACATCCATTAAGGACTTTCAGGTCCATCAGTAGGAAGTTCAATAAACCAGCGGATAAGTTGGCTAAGCACTCTCGTATTTTTCAAATTAGTAGAAGTTGGCCTCAGTATACACCGAACTTCATAGTAGATGCATTACAGACTGATATGTATGATGTTACTAGTTCCAACATCTAATAAAATTCTTTCTTTCGTTTCAAAAATAAATAAATCTGTCGTGTTACAACATCAGGTGACACTATTCCTAATAAGTTTATTTTATGCCAGACTGTTGAGGAGTCGGATAACCACATCTTCATACACTGTTCTTCTGCGAAGAAGATTTGTAAGTACTTTTTCGATTGCGCAGGGAAGACTCTTAACCTCCATGTATCTGTTAAGGAGCTTATAAAGGATTGGAAAGTCACCGGCTTATCTGTAATGGGGAAGGAAATCTGGACAAGACTTACAACTAGCGTGATGTGGAATGTTTGGTGTGAACGAAATTCGAGGACTTTCACTGGTAAACTAAAGAATCATAATGCTATTATCAATATGATCAAACTACAGATCTTTAATTGGGCTTCCACTGTTAGTTGTTTAACCGTAATTCTCGTTGATGATATTATCATTAACTGGAAGGAGAGATTTTTGATCCTCTTTGACTGCTTAGTGTTTAATCTTGTTGTAGGGGAGTTGAGAGCTTGTTCTCTTCTCTGTTTGTAATATTTTAGTTGTTGTGGTTTGTTTGCTCTAATCAGCATTCATAAATCTTTGTTATTGGGGAGCTGAGAGTATGTTCTCTTCTCTGTTTGTGCGCCTTATGATGTGATTTGTAAATAGTGGTAAAAGTGGTTCGATTCTCAGACTTGTGAAGGATATCAATTAGACTTAAATTGTAATATTAAAATAGAAAATTCACTAAAAATTATAGGAAACTCAATCAAAGTTGATATCAATATTAAAAGAACAGTGAGGCTAAGATTCCACTATTTTCCAAGTTTAAGGTGATTTAATCCAATCTTTGTATTCATGCAATTTTCTTGTTCAATTTGATTCTTACTATTGCAACAAGTAGATTTTCAAAAGCAATAATTGTAAATACCAAGCATGAAGCATAAAGAGTCTATAAACTAAGCATACTCCATCAAAATAGATCACAATCACTCAAATAAAAATCATATTAAATAATAGTCCAAGGAAAATAATCATAATAATAATTGCAATTAATTAAACTAAATAGATTGTACCGCTTTTTGTTGGAAAAATAGATTCCTCTATCGCCTCAGCAATGGGGTTTAACTCCTCATATCAAAAACAGGTTCAAAATAATAAATCATGGCTCAAAAGGTGGTTTTATTGAAGAGAATATATAAAACAGCAGATCTTCAACGGTGTATAGATGTTACAGAAGTCACCGTTACAGTTGGTGTTGCAATACTGAAGATATACGTTACTAATCAACTGTTACAGGATCAGAAATTTAAGACCCTAGAATACGACTGTCTTGCATAGCTTAATGTTCTTCAGCTGTTAAACAACGACACTGTTCTGCGACTGTTTCTCGTGCGTCAATGTTCTTCGCGTTCTTCCTCTTCAGCAGCAGCAGCAGCAGAAACAGAGTTTGATAAAACTCAGATTTCTTCTTCTCTGGCTCTCCGTAGGTCCCCAAACTCTCGACACCCCTTTTATATGACCCAAACAATCTATTTATATCAAAAATACCGATTAAATCTCTCCCAAATCTTCCAAAATCTCTTTCCTTCTCTTCACGGCAAAGTTGCGAAATTTCTTGTTTTAGAATTTCTACGCGTTTCTGAGCTTTCCTTTTTATTCTAAACTCTTCCTTAGATAGATACAAATCTTTGGGAAAGTTTACAGTACTTTAATCTCTCTAAAATTCCCTAAAACAGGTCACACACGTGACTTTCCATATTTTCTGTTGTGATAAAAAACCGTCGATTGAGCCCAGTCTAATCGATTTCAACACCCATTTCAGATTCCTAGACCCATAAGGAGTCTATCCTATGAAAATCAGAGGTTTAATCGACCTCAAACTCCTTCAAATCAAGAACCCTAAATCTGCCAGAACTGTATCTACTTTCCCACCTTTTGAATTTCAAATGTAGAAGATGGTCGCCTCCTATCCAGAGTAGGGGTGCGATTAGCAGCTGCCTGGAAATGGGATTCCCCTTAGTAATTAGGTTACCCCTTATCCAAAGTGAGGGTCTGAATACCAAATGTCCTCCCATGAACGCAAAAAAACACTTTTCGAGCCAATTTCGCCGCAAAATCTTATTTTTCCAAAAAATACCTACAAAGACATAAAAAGCAAAAATAAATACAAAATCGAGCACTAACAATATATACAATTAAGATTATATCAGACACAAAAATGTGTTTATTACCGCACTTTTGTAAGTTTTGTCCTTTTCAACATATTCTTCTTTTTATCGAGAAAAAAAGAAGTTGGCAATTAATCTATTCTTTCTAGACAAAGTATATTAAGTTCATATTGTTTTCACTCTCTCATTCTCATTTTCACAAACTAGTTGAACCTTTGAGATTGAAAACCGAAAAATAAAAATTGCATGAGATGTATGACTAAACTGATAACTCGACTACTAAGTCATATAATGTACTTTCGGTGATTTAATCATTGTTTGAAAATTTTATACCCGACTTTTTTCCAATATACTAGTGACTCCCAGTGATTGTTCTTGACTGTAAGTTCAATTCTCACGACCAATACTCACGTGGGTTGACCCCATATAATGAAACCTCATACAGAAACAACCTAGGGGTACTATTCATCAATTTGATTAACTCACGGGAACTTTAGAGGTTTCTCTGAGTTGTTCTTTTTCTTTTTTGTGTTTGTTTTCTGATTTTGCATGTAAATTGCTTCTCTTTTTCTTTGTTTTTTGTGTGTCAAGTTTTCTTTACATTTATTAGGAATAGTAGAATTGTCAAAGTCAAGTCAATTGACTTTGACAATAGAAGTCAATGGTCATTATTTTCAGACACATTAAATATGTGTGTTTTCTATTGTATTCAATTCATCTGTTTTTCAGACACAATAACTGTGTAATAATAAAACCTTCTTCTTCATCATCTCTTTCTCTGTAATTCTTGTTTTTCAAGCTATGAGAAAATATCAATTCTCATGGTATCAGATATAGTAACGATCCTATAATCTTAAATTAGCAAAAGCTTAACAATTTTTACAATAACTTTCAGCTTCTTGGGCAATAAAGATTCAATAACTTTTCCCATCTCAATTTTTGGGGTTCATCTTCTGCAGTTTTATGGTAACCACAAGAAAAGGTTCTTATCAAAGAAATCAAAATAATAATCACAACAAGAATCGTAATATCAACAACAATAACAACACAGTTCATCAAATTGTAACTCAAGAATCTATAGAAATGTCAACTTCCGCTGGATCTGGTACTTCTTGTTCTTTACCTTTTACAAATATCACCAATTTTTTTTCAATGAAAATAGATGGGTCAAATTACCTGTTATGGCTTGATCAATTTGAGGGTGTTTTGATCTCTACTGGTCTATTTGGTTATGTTAATGGTGAGTTGGTAGAACCACCACAGAAAGTAATTCTTGATGGGGTTGAAATTGTAAACCCAAAATGGATATCTTGGAGGAAACTAGATAGATTTGTTTCAACCTGTTTAAAAGCAACTTTTACTGCAATCATAAGTGGTGATGTTCTTGGTTTATCTACATCCAGAAAGATTTGGTAATTTCTTGAAAGCAGTTTTAGAACTCAATTTCTGGCTAGGAAGAATATGCTAAGAACTCAATTACATGGGATTAGAAAGGGTAACCAACCTATTGTTGTTTATCTTCAGAAAATCAAAACTATAGCTGATTCTTTAACATCAATTGGTGAGAAAGTTATTGATTCAGATTTAATGATGTTTGTTATGAATTGGCTTAGTAGTGATTATGATATTTTTATTATTTTGTTCTCAGAATAGGGAGAACCCTTATACTTTTGGTGAGTTGAAGGCCAAATTGCTATCTCATGAGCAATTTTTGGCTGAAAGACAACATCAACACTCTAGTGTCTATGATGAACAAAATATTACTGCTATGTATTCAAGGGGAAATTCAAATGGGTATAACAATGATAGAAGAAATAATGATAGAAATGGAAATGCTGGAAATTTTAGAAACAATCAATATCAGTCTGGTTCAATTCTGGTTCAGGTTCTCAAAAACTCTACTAGTTCACAACTCTACTGGAAGACCTTATATAAACTACTCAAGTATGTTCTGGCAAATATACAAGAAAAATGGTCGTGTGGCTACTAGGTGATTCTTCAGATATCATCCACCATCTACTGGTTCTTCAACAAATAATTATCAAGCACATTATGCTAATTCTGACAATAGAGCAAGTTTTTCAAATGGAGCAAATCATACTTCTGGTTCTACTCAACAAGCTTTTTCAAATATAAATGTTGCCAATGCTGGTATTAATGATGATCCATCTTCATCAAATACTGTTTGGATCACTGATAGTGTGCTTCTCAACATATGACTGGTGACCAGACTTTACTTCAAAATACTTCTACATACAAAGGCAAGGACAATGTAATGATTGGCAATGGACCAAACATATAAAAATTCATTATCATGCAGTGAGAGAATTGATAGAAAATGGTTTTCTTAAAGTTCAACATATAGCATCTGAGAAGCAGTTAGCAGATTTGTTTACAAAAGGTTTGTGTGCTCCTGTGTTCACTTTACTTCTTCAACAGTTACTGAGTTCTTCTCTAGATGTTGCTATACACTGTGATGCTTCTACTACAGACAATGTTTCTACTTCAACAACTGCTGCCATTTCTTGTATTTTTTCTTCTGCTACTATTGATAAGGATAATTCCTCTGCAAAGTGTCAGCTTGCTGTGTCTGACAGATTTATTTATTTTTTGTAAAAATGCACTTGTTATGTTTGTTCTTCAAACTGATAATTGTCCGCCATTATCAGTTTGAGGGGAGCTATTTGGAATAGGAGAATTGTCAAAGTCAAGTCAATTAACTTTGACAATAGAAGTTAATGGTCCTTATTTTCAGACACATTAAATATGTGTGTTTTCTATTGTATTCAATTCATCTGTTTTTCAGACACAATAACTGTGTAATAATAAAACCTTCTTCTTCATCATCTCTCTGTAATTCTTGTTTTTCAATACTATGAGAACATATCAACTCTCAACATTAGTGTTTTGTTGTTTCTTGTATATGAAACTTGGAAAACAATAAGAAATGCATGTACGAAATCATTAGCCTCATGAACTCTGAAGAATCCTTATTTCACTGCATATACCTTAATAGTTTGATTGTAATCATACCTTCTGTAGTGCTTATATCCTGAACTGTGTAAGTCGAATGATAGACTGTTGTGTTTTCGGTTCATTTCACATACTAGCAATGTTAGTTAATTGAACTTGTAACTTGTACTTGTATTCATTTCATTTTGTATTCATAGTGTCAATCTGAATTGTACTCATTCCAGAAGTTCTCTAATCAAGTCAGTTTGGTATATGAAGTTTACTGATTGCATATAAATTGCTTGTCATTTTCTTTGTCTTCTTTGTGTTTATATCAAGTTGTCTTTGCATCCATGAATTGCTAATATGAACTGAGTTATGCTGATCCATAAAAAAAATTAATAAAATGAAGTCGAGTAACATGAAAAATGAAATGATGTTATTTGAATACTCTCACTGACTGAATGCATGACTTCATCTGAAACAACTAGCTTGACTATTTTAGCTTTTTTTTTCTTCTTATTTCTTGTTTCAATTGGATGCATCAAATTCAAGTCAAGCTAATCCCACAACTCTGCAAACTGAAGTCGGATCCTCTAATCAACCTTCTGAACCTATACCTACACTAGAAGCTCTACTTGCTCAATCCTGGAAATCCATTTGAATCATTTATCGTTGTAAATTTATGGAAGCCCAAGTACTGTTATGTGGACCTTTGAAATCTGAACAGACTTATGGATTATGTATGATTCATAATAACTTAAGTTTTAAATAATTTGGGTAAGGCATGGTTATGTAAACAAATAAAACAAATAGAAAAATTAACACAAAATTTGTTAAAAAGACCAAAATCAACAATTTTTGGGTGAAATGGACAGTTAGATTTTGATACTGTTTAAATGGACAAAAATGTAAAAATAGGCAGGATGTAACTAGTTTCATCGTGCCCATTTTCAAATATTTTTTCTTATTTTTAATTTACACAAGATGTATCCAGTTTCATCCTTGCTATTTTTTAAATTTAAGCTACGATGACACCAGTTTCATCCATACTATCTTTTTTCTGGCCATTTCACCCAAACTATTTTTTACTCGTCCATTTGAACCGTGATTTAAAAATATTTGGACAAATGATCCATTTTCCGAAAAATTAATGGATCAAATATACTCGCTTCGCCCATGACCAGGGTAGATGTTGTGGAGCCCTAAATTTTGTCATGGGAGCACCAAAAGATAAAAATTGGATGGGAAAATTAGGCATTAATTAAACCTCTTCAAAATCATTAGGTTTGGCAGCCGGTCTAAAAGTATGGGTAACTTCCAAAATAAGGCTGTATATCCAAACAAAATTGGCGACAAAATACAAGTTCCTGTTGGGATTTTCTTAGGGAATCACTGACAACCGCGGAATAACGGATCTTGAGATATTATGATGAATAATAAGTAAACCAAGCACAAGTAACTATGAAAATACGAGAAAGATAAATCAACTCACAAGACACAAGATTTATAGTGGTTCGACCAATACATACAACGTGTATATATTGTCTACGTCCACTTTGAGCCGCACCAACTCAAATCCACTATGAAGAAAAACGATTACAACGTCGTGTGAATCCAAGCAAACCCTTGGTTACATCGCAACAATTTCCCGAGACGATAACCTTGTCTTTTGTTCCTCACCAATATGCTCTCACAACGAAACCCTAGTTTTAGCCCTAAAAGCTATACAAGAAATCTCTCACCGATCTCTTAATCGTTTTCTACACAATACAATTCTACAAGACCTAATTACCTATTTATATAGGTTACAAACTTGGCCACCAAGAATTATAACCGGTTTAGGAAACCCCTTTCCTAAAATATCACGGCTAACTTTAGGAAATAATAATTAGTCTTCAATAACTAACAATCTCCCACTTTGAAGACTTATTGATTACTTCGAATCTTCAACTTTGGATTGACGGTGCTAAAACATCTTCTTTGTTAGTGTGGCTCCCCTCCCAGATCCTCATTCTGAGTGACCAACTAAAGCCTTGTAGAGCTTTAGCTTGTCTGATGTAACTCCCTTGGTAAACATATCTGCCGGATTCTTCGAACCAAGAATCTTCTCGAGCTTCAACTCTCCTTCTTCTAAGAGATCTGGCGGTCCGTAAACATATTGACGTCCCAGAAGTAGGGTCTGGCGGTCCGAGAAGATCCTAACAATTGGTATCAGAGCCTATGGTTGGGGCTACTCTCCGAACGGAGAAGTGGTTATGGATGTCACCCGGCTTAGGCGCAGGTGGAGTCAGACTCAAGGTGGAGCAGGCAAGGCCCAAAATAGAGCTGGCGCTCAAGGTGGAGTTAGTGTCGCACCCCACTAACTCGGGTGGAGCAGGGTTCTAGGTGGGCAAGGTTGTGCTCAAGGTGGAACTAGTGCTAGCCTTCCCATTAACTCAAAGTGGAGTAGGGTTTCAGGACGCGTAGTGACAATAATCATGTTCGATGGGTAGCATATACGGACGGTGATCATATGGTGGAATATGATTGGATTGGTGAGGTGGTTTAATCTCGCCAAGGTGGAGATTGTTGGAGTATGTGGCGTGATGTAAACCACATATGTATACCTAGGATAGTCCCACATGGAATAAGAAGAAATACATGTGATGCCTAATAAGTTTGGGCATCTCCTTACATAGCACCGAGGCCTTTTAGATTAAAAGCCCACACCTACTGTAACAGGTGGTTTAGTGGGAACAATATCGGTGCTATGTAGTCGGGCCCAGAAATAAGGTCCGGCGGTGAGCGAAGATCCTAACCGTTCCCACATAACCAACTAGCCGCCACCCACTTCTACAGTTCAAAAAGTGCCAATCTAGTCATCTTACCCAAATGAGTAAATTTAGGTAGTACAAAGTCTTCTCCCGTTTGCTCGTACATAGTTCCTGTAACCAATATCCCAACATGTATAACAACATAATGTAGTCGAGCATCAATTCTTACCCAACGTATTTTGTAGTTTGTCTTGTTTTCATTTTAACATCCCCATTCTCACGATCTTACTAAACTTCTGAGATTCGAACGAAAGCGAGAAAAGAAAAAGTGAGATGGTGGAGTAAACTGATAGTTTTGACTCGTTAATCAAATAAGATACACCACCCTGTAGGTTTCCGTAAGTTGCTTTTTAAACTTGATTGCTAACTGTTGACCATTTGTGAGTAATCTTTGTTTCTTAGCTATGCATATATATGCTTTTTTTTACAAACGGAAAAGTGAAAGACAATCGATCAATGGACAACTGAAAATTTGATTACTCTGTGTATCTTAAAAAAAAAAAAAAAAAAATTAAAAATTAAGCATGAACTCTCTAAAAGTTTTTTCGATCAAGCTTGGTTTACTGCGAGAGAGATGTTTTAATTACTTTTGTCTTTACCTATTTCACCTGATCTTACGCATCCGAAGCTCAGTATTCCAGACTCCAAATAGATAAATGACAAAATTGTCCCTATTATTTTAAAGTCGGATAAATCTTGCGAGTGTTTATTACCGTAAATAAAATTATTTTCAGGGACGGTCAACAAGTTAGCAATCTGGTCTCGGATCCCTACCTATGGTGGATTGTGTTTAGGCAGATAAGCCGTCAGTAAAAAAATTTACCACATTTTTATGAGGGGATTCTTCACGGGATAGTCTCAAGCCCTACCAGGGACTTGTTCCTGGATAAAGAGGCTTTTGATTTTGGTTTTGGTCAGCCCTTCGAATAACTACCGTCTAGTGTTTTGTTATTTCACATCTATTTGCACCGGCATTCAGCAAATAAGAGTCGAGAGTAGCAAGTATTTAAGTTTTTAGTCTTATCATGCTTTCAACAACAAATTAGGTGTGTGTATCACAGCTGTCTTGTACAAGTTAACTTTTAGTTTACTCTGTGTAACAATTTTATTAGATCATTCCGAGCTTGCGGAGTTGTAGAGAACAGGAGAGAAAGATCTAGGTAGCTGCAGTAGCGTGGTCCTTTCTCAACCCAAATTGTATCTAGGAAAACCACTTGCACATGGCAAGGACCAATGTCGACCTGCAATTATCCTAAGTAATTGATTTACTCATGGTACTACTATACTGCCCAATAATGTATTTTTTGTTTCACTATGTTTTCACCAAGGAGACTTATTACTGGGGTTCCCTATTTCTCTCCCACGTATCCACAGACACACACTTGGATTAGGATGTGGTCGGAAATATCAGCTGATAACCTACTGATAAAGTCATTCGATATTGATACCAGTACATGTTCTAATTTACCACTAAAATAAAAAATCTTATCTCAAAGGATGCGTGTTGTATATATGATAAGTTGTTAATTTGGATGTATGTGTTTGAGTTTAAGCTAATGTTGTGAGGTAATTGAAACCATGATGTTATCCGTTTTTGGATCTAGCATGCAGAACAGATGCATTATACGCTATATTCTCTTACTCTTTTACCCAAATTAAGCAAGCTAGATATCCGAACTTATCATAAACTAGGGAAGTTTCCATATATGGCATGACCAAATGATTGCACTCTATTACTTGGTAGTTGTAACCTACTTTTCTTGATAGATATTATGCTAACAGAAAATGACCAGACTCATGGCGTGGTCCATGGATATGCCCAAGTTGGTGGTGGTCCAAGGTTCAAGTGGTAGTCTGGATCTTGAGCTAATAGAGTTATGAACGACCGAAGAGATATGGTTGCCTTAAGGAAGTTTCCTGGAATTTTCATTAGCTTAAGAGATCAGCATGTTGCTTGCTAGGTTGAAGACTAAAACGGTTGCAAAGCTGCGAAGATAGTAGTATTCCTGATAAGTTCGTTACGGCTTCATGATGTCACCTTCCATGGCTCCTAGCGGCAGGGAAGAACTACAACAAAAACTTCTGTTCTCGAATGATAAGATTTTCGCAAAAGATGGTGAAATCAAGATGCTTATCCTTGTAATTCTTTCGGTTCTTTTTCTTGTATCTGTTTTTTTTTGTTTTTATTTATGTTTTAGAAGCAGCAGAAGTACTGCTGACAAAGAAGAAGACGATATAGTCATATAGTGAACATCACTACCGGCATAATCCTAATCTCTCTTTTCTTTTAATGGGAATCTCTCTTCTGACTCATGAAAAACAACGCGTCCTACCAAATACAACGACATGGGAAAGCATGAATGAGAAACTAATGAAGATGTTGATTCTTGGGCATGGCGTTGGTGGAAGCAAGCAATTCTTGAGCATTGTCCCCTATTATGCCGTTCAATTTTGAATTACGAAAAGTTGAAAGTGTTCGATGCCTGTCAGTGAGCACCACTGGAGTTTACGGAGGAGACAGTGAGTTTTAATTAATTACGAAAAGTTGCTTGATCTTGTGCATATATTATATATCATGCTGTAAAACAAGAAACAAGTACTGTAAAATGTATAGTACGACAATATCTTAGTGTCTTAAGTGTGTTTTGTAAGATACACTTTGTTTTGACTCTGGTCCTTTTTCTTCTAGTTGCCATTTTAGGACTGGATGAATCTTTTATACCCGGAAGATCTAAGGTTCAGAACAATAAACAAAGGAAAAATATTATTCCACTCAAGGGATGGGTGTAGCCATTTCTTCGTTATCCTTTTCCACTCGGTCTTACGCGTCATTTATTCGGTGGCTCAGAACCGCAGAATACATAAACTTGTATTTATCGAACTTCATCACTTATATAAATTGCAGACTTCGACGTTATATGCACATTTATCGTTTGGTCCGTTATTAATTAATTCAAACTCATTAATAAGTTGGAGATGCATATACAAGTTGTGAAGTGTTCGCGAGCCTAACTGAAGAAATTGAAGGGCAATTTGTCCCTCTAAGTCGTATGCCAAAATAAGAGAATCCAGTTGGTTAATGTTCACTTGTTCAGTAATTGGGACGATTTGCAGGACTGTTTTAATCTGGACTTGTGGGCCACATACTAACGACAAAACGAGTTTTTGCAAGTAACAATATACTTACTTTCTATAATAGTAGATGTCAGAGACTCAGACCTAGGACCCCAAAGGGCCCAATATTTATGCAAGTCACCAGTCTCGTTCTCGTAAGCTTCCATTCCCAAATACGGCTCCCACTTCTATAGTTCAATACTAGGGTATAAAAGTTGTCGTCTTACAGTGTTATTATTATTTTTGCAAATTGGAAATATATTGGAAAAGGCTAACAAGAGGAGTTGGTGATCTATGAATGTTGTGATAAACTCTTTTCTTTCTTTTTATCTTCTCTTTATTAAAAAAAAAAAAAAAAAAAATTAAGAGCCGTCTTGTTCAGATTTGGTCCTTTGGGACCAGATCGGAGTAATGATTTGTTTTCTTTAAAAGTTTTGATACTAGGTAATAGAATAAGATGTTTTTACATTATTTTTGATGTCTTTCGACATTTATTTCGTCGTTTTGAGACGATTTATCTTCGACATTGTGGGGCGAGTTCTTCAAATTTTAATGGCTAGTTCGTGGCTTGATATTCTCGATTCGAAAACATCGACGATTTATCAAGACATCGCGTATCCGTGTTCGTGTGGATCAACAATTTTATGGGAAAAGTATTCCTTTGTTTTAGGAGTATCTCTTATGGAAGAAGAATACAATCAGATTAAATGGTCGGAATATATTTACAGATATACCATCTTCTTTCCCTTGTACATAAAGTTAAGGGGAGACCCAAAAAAAAATATTCTCATTGTCAGGCCCACAGTTAATTTTGGATATCGTGACACCCATAAATATTTCCGTGACACTCATAATTATCGGAAATTATTAAAACTTGTTTGCATGACGTGTTATGCATACTGTTTCTTCAGTGATAACTCGTTATGCATCCTAATTTTTAGGGGTATAATTGGCAACGCAACTTGGATATAACATATCTAAAAATCCGCGCCTTAGAATTTTACAAATTTTATATCGTTGGAAATCTTTTAAAGAGAGATACGCAACGAGTACAAACAACAATATCAAATTTTTGTTTTTCACGAAAAAATCGGAGGTGATCATCGTTTTAGGGAAAATTTTCGAAAACTGACTACATATTCATTATGCAGCCTCCAAAAAAGATGCATAACACATTATGCAGATGCATAATGAATTATGCAACCATTTTTTTCGACTGCATAACGAAGTTATGCATCTATAACAAGTTATGTAGCCATTGTTTTGGTTGATTTAGTTTGTACAGAAAAAATTGGTGCATAATGCGTTATGCAACCATATTTAAATGATGCATATCAGGTTATGCATCCATTTTCTCGATGCATAAAAGATTATGCAACAATTTTCTCGATGCATAATGCATTATGCAGTCATATTTTCGGATGCATAACAAGTTATGCATCCACTTTCATGACTGCATAACTTGTTATGTAGATATTATTGTAGGTGCATAACAAGTTATGCAACCTTGTTTTTTGTTGGTTTCAATACTAAGAAAAAAGTATCTGCATAACATAGATATTATTTCCTTCATCAAACCACTCATCTCTACTCTTTTAATAGTTTGTAAGCATTCATCCTTAAAAGTGTGTGGAAACCATAACGTAGATATTATACTGCGTCCGTCTCCAAATCCTGAATTCTCTTCTGAATCATAAATCCTATTCACAACAGCACAACAGCTAAAGAAGAAGATAAGGAAACGAATTGATAAGCAATGGCATACGAGAACACTTTCTTCACATACGAGATTCAACTATCTTTTTCTACAGCCCTAATCGTCTATTTTTTTCATGTGCAGCCTAATATACTTTGATTGTTTAAACATCGGTGATGTTTAGTTTGTTACCATGACTTAGAGAAACGATGGAGCAATCAGTGAGTGTGATTTCAGATCTGAAATTGGGTGAACATTGGTGTGAATTTGTGTGGGTTTGAGCATAATTGAAAAGGAAATTTTTGTGTCGCTGCTCAACAGATGGGATTAAGGAATTGAAGTTACGGTTTCGGTGTTCTTGAGAGATAGAGATGACATTGTTGATAAGGGGTCGGTGGTTTGAATATGAAGATGACATTGTTGATAAGGCGCAAAATTCCTAACTATTCTAGCCTTTATCTTTACGGGTGCTTGTGAGAATGTCGATTACCCGAGAACTTTAGATATACGTTTTGTTATTGGACAAGGCCCTATATTAACTTTCAAATGGAACTTTTATCAGTTTGGCCTGGTCTAAAGTGGGCTTGGTCCACGTGAAAAAAGATGTCAGGTGGCGAGTGGCGAGTTGGTGATGGCTTTAAAATAAGTGAAAACTACCACCACACCCATTTTTCAGTTTTTTCCCACCCTCAATCCCACGGGTGTGAAATCTCAGGCGCACACCCAATTTTTGGGTGAAAATTTCACAAAAGCCCATATTTAGGAAATTAGCTTCTATCAGTTTTTTCTCTTCTTTTAAAGGCGGAAGTCCCCGTTACTTCGAAGACAGAAAGAGAGTAGAAGAAGGAATTTGCAAATCACAAGGGATTCGCAGCAACAGAAGCAACATCTATAGGAGTTGAGAGTATGATTCTTGACGACGATAGTTTAATTGGAGGAGGAATTTTTTTTTCTTATGAGAAATTGCCGATTTAAATTGTTTAGGGTGAATTCAAGAAGAACAGGAAAGATTGGTATTTTCAAAGACATAGAATAGAAGATGAGCTTCAAAAATTGGGTATCGATCCATTTTGGATTTGGTCGAAAAATGGTGTGTCGCCATCGATTTGGTTATGATAGATGGTGATTTTGATAGAATAGTGAGTTCTGGTTGTTGTGTTTGAGGAAATAGAGGATAAGAAGGATTTGTAAGAACCGAAAATAGCAGAAGCAAGACAGTGAAAAAAAGTATATTTGATGGTAGCCGTGAACGGTAGGGTACTGTTATTGTTTATATCTGGTTGTGACATTCATATTCTTCTTGGTGGCATTCATTGTTGCATCACCATACTATGTGAATTTCTTTTAGTTAATTTGTTGTTGTTTTTAAGGTTTTCACTTAGTAGTCGTGAAAGGAGATACAGTGAGTTTAAAGATCACCAGCAACAAACTGCACATAAGATGTTTGTAGAAATATCTAACTCACCAGATTCTCATGATTTTAAATTCAAGTTACTTGGTGTTGCGCCCAATTCTGACCGGCAAGCCACGAGTTTAATGATTGACAACTAAGTGTTATATTTTTGGAAGGGTCTATTTGCATTTAGCCCCGTGATTGTTAGCACTGGAGTTATAATTTGGTAAAATTTGATGCAAGTTGGTTGTTTGTAATGGACTAGACGTTCAAAGTTCTGCAATCAGTCATTTAGTAGTTGAAATTCCAAAGTAGTGGAGATAATCCATGTTTCTCTGCTCGATTAGTTGTTTATTTGTTTTTATCTTTTTGTTTTGTTGTAGAGTAAGGAACGATGAGCACTTAAAAGTATACACTAATTTGGGAAGGAACTTTTTCTTTGTGTGTGCACCTCACGAAAATTTATGTAAGCCAGTATTTGGATTGGTCCATTTTGCAGCAGTATTTAGTATATATTATGTACATTACTCTTTTAATATTGGTTCTGATTTGTTGCAAAGATTTCAGTTTTGTTTAAATGTTAGTATTGCATATCTTAGTCCATTATGCTTCTATTGGTATCACCGTGATTTAAGTGATATTTATTGAAGATGGTGTTGGTTTTGAGGTTGCTTAACCTGTTATGCATCTACAAAATTTGTTGCATAACTTGTTATACAGTCCCATAAAAGTTTGCATATTACGTTATGTCGCTATTATTGTAGGTGCATGACAAGTTATGCAGTTTTTTTTCCGCATAACTTGTTATGCAGTTCAGAGAATGGTTGCATAACACGTTTTGCAGCTATTTTTTTATTAGTATTGAAACCAACAAAAAAAAATGTTGCATAACTTGTCATGCACCTACAATAATATCTGCATAACATGTTATGTAGTCGTGAAAATTGATGCATAACCTGTTATGCATACGAAAATATGGTTGCATAGTGCATTATGCATCGAGAAAATTGTTGCACAATCTTTTATGCATCGAGAAAATTGATGCATAACCTGTTATGCATTCGAAAATATGGTTGCATAATGCATTATGCATCAATTTTTTATGTACGCACTAAAATAAACCAAAACAATGGCTACATAACTTGTTATAGATGCATAACTTTGTTATGCAGATGCATAATTTATTATGCAATGGAGAAAATGGTTGCATAATTCGTTATGCGTCTGCAGAATGTGTTATGCATCTTTTTTGGTGGTTGTATAATGGTTATGTATCAAGTTTTCGAAAAATTTTCCTAAAATGATGATCACCTCCGATTTTTTCGTGAAAAATAAAATATATTCTTGTTTGTACTCGTTGCGTAGCTGTCTTAAAAAGATTTCCAACGATATAAAATTTTTAAAATTCCAAGACGCGGATTTTTAGATATGTTATATCCAAGTTGCGTTGCCAATTATACTCCTGATACATAACCAGTCATGCAGATGCATAATCTGTCATGCAGATATTTTTAATAATTTCATATAATTATGAGTGTCACGGAAAAAATTATGGATGTCACGGTACCTAAGATTAATTGTGAACCTGACAATGAAAATGTTATTTTTTTTGGGTCTGCGCCTAAGTTTCCCTTCGACCATTTGTAGGACTGTTTTAATCTGGACTTGTGGGCCACGTACTAACAACAAAACGAGTTTTTGCAAGTAACAATATACTTTCTAAAATAGATGTCAGAGACTCAGACCTAGGACCCCAAAGGGCCCAATATTTATGCAAGTCACCAGTCTCGTTCTCGTAAGCTTCCATTCCCAAATACGGCTCCCCCTTCTATAGTTCAATACCAGGGTATTAAAGTTGTCGTGTTACATTGTTATTATTATTTTTATTTATTATTTTTGCAAATTGGAAATATATTGGAGAAGGCTAACAAGAGGAGTTAGTGATCTGTAAGTGTTGTGATAAACTCTCTTCTTTCTTTTCATCTTCCCTTTCTTAAAAATAATAAAAAAACTCGAGAGCAATGATTCGTTTCCTTTAAAAGTTTTGATAGTAGGTAATAGAATAAGATGTTTTACATCATCTTTGGTATCTTTCGACATTTATTTCGTCATTTTGGGACGATTTTTCTTCGTCGTTGTGGGGCGAGTTCTTCAAATTTTAATGGCTAGTTCGTAGTTTGATATTCTCGATTCGAAAACATCGACGATTTATCAAGACATTGCGCATCCGTGTTCGTGTGGATCAACAATTTTATGGGAAAAATACTCCTTTGTTTTAGGAGTATCTGTTATGGAAGAAGAATACGATCAGATTATATGGTCAGAATATATTCCCAGATATACCATCATCTTTCCCTTATACATAAAGTTGTTTTTGGATATCTTTGCGGTTTATCGCTCTTTCTCTTCGCGATCTACTTGTAATTGATGTCCTTATTTGTATTAGGGTTTTGATTATCTCTTATTTTGATGTTTTTGTCATATTTGTAAGCGAAGATGTAATCACTGTTTTGATATGAATGAATTGAAATATGTTGATGGTGGGCCCGGGAAAGCGTATAAAATTGAAGCGTAATGAAAACGGGCCTACAGTAATACCGCAAGTGCACGGTCGTCAGTTATAGCTCGTGCAAGTACGGGTCGAATCCACAGGGACTGGGTGTGTTTGGAGTTTCTAGCTATTTGTGCTCTAAATTGGCTATTGGGCTTCTAATTGTGCTTTGGGCTTAGTGGGTTTTTGGATTGACTGTGAACTTATGGGCTTTTGGTCTTTTGAGTTGCACTGGGCTTTGGGCTAACAGTGAATTGGGCTCAATGTAACAGTGAGCTTTGGAGCAGCAGCAGACAAGGCTGGGCTGGAGAAGAAGCAGCAGCAGCAGTGGTGGCTTCAGCAGCAGCAGAAGCAGTGAATGCAGTAACAAGAACAGGAGAAACACAAGAGAAGAAAGAGCAAATAGTGGCAGTGAAACTGTGATATTTACAAAGCAATGAAGATGGTAGTGAAATAATGAGGCAATGGATGATAAAACAATAAACACAAGGTAACAGTGAAGTAAATGTGACAGTACAATGAAACTACAAGCAGAGAACAATGGAACCAAGGCCTAAGCCAAGGGCAGTGGAGATGGTGAAGGTGAGCAAGAACAAAAAATGAAAGGCAAAGTTGGGAGCCTAGGCATACAACTAGAGTGGGAAGAGAACCAGCTTGCTCACAGTCACTAGTGAGCACTAGTTTCTCCCCACTGCTCAATCAACTCAATGCTCTAAGGCTCTAACCTAGCATTGACACACAACAGTAAACTAATCCTAACATTTGAGAAGCTAACAGTTGACAAAACAAGAGATTCAAAACAGTGACAAAACAGGAAACAAAACCAAAGAAACCAAGGCTGTGAGCCAAGGGCAGGGAGGAGAAGAAGTAACAAAACAGTTAAGTTGCAAGTGACTGTGAAAACAAAATGTGGGTTAAACTAAGGCTTTGAATCCACCCTTGTGTCCTAGCCAAACAATGTGATCCTAGGTTGAGTTGAAAATCCTATGCATACATCTAGAATGGGAGGAAAACTAATTTGCTCACTAGTTTGCCCCTAGCATTGACTGTCTTTTGACAGAACAATCAATCACAGGCACTATGAGCATCAATCTCTTCCCATTGCTCAATCAAAACACTGCACTAAGGCTCTAACCTAGCATTCCACTATCTAACAGTGCACTACAGCTTCATCTGAGCCTCAGCAGTGAACTCAGAACATAATTAACACTACAATGGAACTAAACATGATTAACAGGAACAACACACATTTAAACTACAATGGAAAAACAGTAACACACATTTAAACAACACATTTAAACAACACACATTTAAACAACACACATTAACAGGAACAACACACATTTAACAGGAACAACACAACATTTAAACTACTAAACAGTGAATGAAAATTGCAAAACAAGAACCCTAAAAATTAACAGTGAAATTAAATTAACATTGAGAATTAAATTAACCCAATTAGGGGGTATCTCGGCTAACCAAGAACACCCTTTAACATCCTACATCACTTCCTATTTATAGTTTACAACAAAATCCCTAATTTTGAGAAACCCTAAAATTTGAAAACCCTAAATTGATTTGGGGAAAATCAAATTCTCTCACCCATGTGTGAATTCTGCTCGACCCATGCCCTGTTGATGTTCCCTCTGCTCCTCCTCAGCTCGAACTGCTCCCAATTGCGTCTACTGATGCCCTAGCTTTTCTCTTTCTTATCTGTAGCACCTAGGGTTGATGCTAAGAACAAGAAAGGGAAATACTAGGGAGCTGGATGATGGTGATGGCTCTGATTTGGTCGAGAGAATGGAGATGGTGAAGCTCGAGGTGGTGATGGAAGAGATGGTGGTGGCAGTGGAGTTGCAGGCGGTATGGTGGTGGAGAAGAAGTTTTGGGGAAAGAAAATGATTTGGGAAGAAGAGGGTGTTTGGCTTGAGGTCGATGGGTTCGATGGCTAAGGTGTTTAGCGGGTTCATCAAACTTTGATGCCTAGCGAGGATACGCGTTGGATGTGAAGATGGTTGGTAGATCTAACGGTGGTATGAGAGATGAATCACTTCGACCGTTGGATTGTGAAATACAACAAAGTTAACGGCGAAGATCGAGGTTAGGTGCTGTAGTGTTAAGCGGAAGTATCGAGATTTGATGCGCAGGCAAAGAAGCGACCGTAGGATCTAAATGTGATCTAATCTGAAGGCTTGGAATTTAGGTACTATGGTGTTTTGCAGGGACTTCAGATTTTGATGAACGATGAAGAAGCGACCATTGGATGATGAGATGGATCCGATCTAACGGCTGAGAATGGAGGCGGGTATGGATATAGAAAATGGGGTTGGGTAAGGGTTTTGGGCCTTGGGTATGCCAAGCCCATATCTTCTTTAAGGACAATTCTTCTTCTTCAAGCCCACTTCTAGCCTTTTGGTCTTGTGCACAACATTCTTCGCGGCTTCCTTGTGTAATTCCTCCCGGCTTTTCACTACTTTTCTGCTCTTTTCCGCTCTGCTATTCATCCAAACTTTATTTATTACCTAAAAATGCAAAATTAAGTAAGAAAAATATTTATTCTTGAAAACAATGAAAATACAAAATATGGGATAAAATGTAGAATTAATGCACAAAAGATGAGTTAAATGCCAAGAAAAATATATAGAAATATGCACTTTTTAGCACTCATCAAATACCCCCAAACCTGAATTTTACTTGTCCTCAAGTAAAACAAAACTAAGGAAATCCTACCTATACCACTGTCGCTGGTCTCTCGAATGCATTTAGCGAATGCACTAAGCCTTTTAAACCACTAAGTGTCCCTAGTGGACGAGTTGAAGTCTCGTGAAGGTTTGCTTAGAACGTACCTACAAAGTTCTAGGTCAAAATATAAGCTCAGATTCCATCAAATGTGACATGTGCAAAACAGTTTAAGCTCACAACAAAATGGAGATGTCAATCTAGCTATCGAAGGCACAATCCTAGCACTGATAACAAAAAAAAGACATGTGATAAGAGTGTAAAGTGTATCTACACATGTGTAAGTTATGACTACTAATCACCAAGAGATAGTTTCTCAGGCTAAGAACTGAGGTCGAAATCTAGCTAGCTGTCCGGACTTTACGAGAATTGTGAATGAGTTGGAGGTATTTCACAATTACTCGCGTTGTACATCAATGGCATACACCCTCCTTGCTTATTACAATGAAACAACAAAATGACTCTTTACATGACTCTTATTTACATTGACTATTCTCTTTTTATTTTTGGAACAAGAGATGATGGAATTGATAAATACTTGATTTTTTTGGAAACACTTTTGATACATGTACAAAAGGAAACAAAAGATTACATGACACTTTGCAAGAGGTAGCCCTTTTTGATGCACCCAGTTAAATTCGATGGTTGTCTTTCTTAATGTAACCTCCACCTTCTATCCCAACCAACCAAAGAACAAGCTAGTCAAGTTTCGTTCAGTATTCTAAAGTGATTGGCAATCGTGACTTCCTATCAAACACCTTGAAGATCGAGGCTATACATGTATTGGTAGATCGTGCGCGTGCAAATTTCTTATCACTATGTGAATTGTGCTAGAATCAGGGTGCCTAAATATCTAGACTAAGACTCCTAATAATTACATATTTGCACAAGAGTCAACATTTCAAGGTAAATGAGCTCCATTTTTATGTTTTGTTTTTTTCAATTTTTAAATTTTTTATTTTGATTTTTCAATTTTTTTTGGAATTTTTCAATTTTTTCAAAAAGATGGAGTTTTGTTTTCAATTATGGCATATTATCGTGGTATCTACTCTATACCCCCAAACCTAAACTAAACATTGTCCTGAATGTTTAAAAATATGGAAAGAATTAAAATGCAACATATGGAAAGGGACATGCTGAGTAGAGTAAAAGGAGAGAGAATACCCGATTTCGGCGAAAGCAGAATTAAAACTCCGTTATCCAAGGCAAAACTCCAACATATTCAGAGTCACAATGGATGAGCACAAAATATATACAAAAGGAAATTGAACTAACACATTATCTACAAGAAAATTTGGTTTTTAATGGGATTGGACTTTTTGGGAAAAATTTGGTTTTGTCGGGAGACATTTGGTTTTGATGGGAAAAAGAAAAATTTTGGTTTTTAGGGAAACATTTGGAAAACTTTGGTTTTTATGGGAGAAATTTTTGATTTTTGAATGGGAGAGAAAATATTTATTTAAGAAAATAAATTTGTTTTCTTTTTTTCTTTTTTTTTTTGAATTTGGGAGCAAGCCCACTGTTGGTCCTCTAATGGAATGGGAGGAAGGCTGCGGCCCACGAAACACTAAGTTTTAATTTTGAAAGTTTAATTTGGCCCAGTTGGTTAAGGCCCGATGTTTGTTTTAAAACTTTGGTTTCGAGGTCCACTCTTGAGTGGAAACAAGCCCACAATCGGTTACAAGCTCAGCTGGGTTTAAACCCAGAGTCCAAAATACAAGTCCAATGAAAGAATTTAAACAAGCCCACAAATTAAACAAACAAGCCCACAAAAATTAATTACAAACCCAACAGAAAATAAAAAGCCCAAAAATTGGCTTTAATATTACAAGCCCACAATTAAAAATTGGAAGCCCACAATTCGGGTTCTCTTAAATGGGTTACCTTTTAAGCACAGCCCAGCTGCTCTGATATTGTTGCAAAAACCCAGTTGGTCTTTGGTTCTTTTCCTTGGTGGCGTCCCAGCAGAGGAAAAACAGGTTCAGAACAGCAGGTCCAACAGCAAATGAAGTGAAGCAGATGCAGATGCAAATGCTATGCAGTGAAATGCAAAAATAGCTAATAAAACAACAAGAAAAACACAGCACCAATCCCCGGCAGCGGCGCCAAAAACTTGGTAGGCCAAAAGATATTATATTTAAATGCAAAATGGTCCCCGGCAGCGGCGCCAAAAACTTGGTGGACCCCAAGGAGGGTGAAAATATGAGCGTAATGAAACGCGGGCCTACAGTAATACCGCAAGTGCACGGTCGTCAGTTGTAACTCGTGCAAGTACGGGTCGATCCACAGAGACTGGGTGTGTTTGGAGTTTCTAGCTATTTGGGCTCTAAATTGCTATTGGGCTTCTAATTGTGCTTAATGCTTAGTGGGTTTGTTTGTAATGGTGAAGTGCTTTAGGCCTTGGGCCTTTGAATGATGTTGGAATGAACTGTGAACTTGGCTTTGGATTCAGTCAAGGATCTGGGCCTTTGGAAATGTAATGAATTTGGGTTCAAGTGAACTGAACTGAGCCTTGAACTCAGTTGGCTTGTAAACCAAACAGTGGATGGATTTGGGCTTTTGGGCTTTGTTCCTGGGCTTAGCTTTTGACCTGAGAGTAACTAGGCCTTTGGAGTTAACTGTGGACTGAACTGGGCTTGTGCTGTGAGCCGAACTCAGTTGCAGCAGCAGCAGTGGCTGTAGCACAGGGCAAGAGAAGCAAGCTGCAGTAGCAAGAGGAAGGAAAGCAGCAGCAGCAAGAGAAGTTGAAGTAGCAGGAGAAAATAGCAAACAAAATGAAGGACAAGTGAAAGTAAAACAGTGGCAGTGAAGGAATGAGGAAAAGTGACAGTGCAATGAAACTAAACAAGAACAATGGAACCAAGGCCTAAGCCAAGGGCAGGGGTGTGAAGAAGACAGTGAAGTAAAAAAAAAGGAAGGAAAAAAACAAAGCCAAGGCAATGGCTTTAGGCATTCATCTAGAGTGGGAAGAGAACCAGCTTGCTCACAGTCACTAGTGAGCACTAGTTTCTCCCCACTGCTCAATCAACTCAATGCTCTAAGGCTCTAACCTAGCATTGACACACAACAGTAAACTAATCCTAACATTTGAGAAGCTAACAGTTGACAAAACAAGAGAGCCTAGGCATACAACTAGAGTGGGAAGAGAACCAGTTTGCTCACAGTCACTAGTGAGCACTAGTTTCTCCCCACTGCTCAATCAATCCAATGCTTCAAAGGCTTTAGCCTAACATTCACACAAAACAGTAAACATCACAGAGATAACATAGTAACATACACAAATCAGGAGCATTTACAGTGAAATTAAACAGTGAAACATTCTAATTAAATTATCCTAACATAGATTAAACAATGAAACATTAACAAAATTTACAAAATAAAATTAACAGTAACACAGACAATTAACAGCAAACACTAAGAATAAAATTGAAAATTGAAATTAACTGGATTTGAAATTAAAACTAACCTAAACATGGAATTAAACAATAAAGTATGGAATTGAAATTTGGACAGTGGCAGCAAATGAAGAACCCTAAAAATTAACAGTGAAATTAAATTAACCTTGAGAATTAAATTAACCCAATTAGGGGGTATCTCGGCTAACCAAGAACACCCTTTAACATCCTACATCAGTTCCTACTTATAGTTTACAACAAAATCCCTAATTTTGAGAAACCCTAAAATTTGAAAACCCTAAATTGATTTGGGGAAAATCAAATTCTCTCACCCATGTGTGAATTATGCTCGACCCATGCCCTGTTGATGTTCCCTCTGCTCCTCCTCAGCTCGAACTGCTCCCAATTGCGTCTACTGATGCCCTAGCTTTTCTCTTTCTTATCTGTAGCACCTAGGGTTGATGCTAAGAACAAGAAAGGGAAATACTAGGGAGCTGGATGATGGTGAAGGCTCTGATTTGGTCGAGAGAATGGAGATGGTGAAGCTCGAGGTGGTGATGGAAGAGATGGTGGTGGCAGTGGAGTTGCAGGCGGTATGGTGGTGGAGAAGAAGTTTTGGGGAAAGAAAATGATTTGGGAAGAAGAGGGTGTTTGGCTTGAGGTCGATGGGTTCGATGGCTAAGGTGTTGAGCGGGTGCATCAAACTTTGATGTCTAGCGAGAAGACGCGTTGGATGTGAAGATGGTTGGTAGATCTAACGGTGGTATGAGAGATGAATCACTTCGACCGTTGGATTATGAAATACAACAAAGTTAACGGCGAAGATCGAGGTTAGGTGCTGTAGTGTTAAGCGGAAGTATCGAGATTTGATGAGCAGGCAAAGAAGCGACCGTAGGATCTAAATGTGATCTAATCTGAAGGCTTGGAATTTAGGTACTATGGTGTTTTGCAGGGACTTCAGATTTTGATGAACGATGAAGAAGCGACCATTGGATGATGAGATGGATCCGATCTAACGGCTGAGAATGGAGGCGGGTATGGATATAGAAAATGGGTTTGGGTAAGGGTTTTGGGCCTTGGGTATGCCAAGCCCATATCTTCTTTAAGAACAATTCTTCCTTCTTGAGCCCATTCCTACCTTTTGGGACGTGCGCTCCATTCTTTGCGGCTTCCTTGCGTAATTTCTTCCGGCCTTTCACTACTCTTCAGCTCTTTTCCGCTCTGCTATTCATCCAAACTTTATTTATTACCTAAAAATGCAAAATTAAGTAAGAAAAATATTTATTCTTGAAAACAATGAAAATACAGAATATGGGATAAAATGTAGAATTACTGCACAAAAGATGAGTTAAATGCCAACAAAAAGGAATAAATATATACATTATTTGGCACTCATCAGTTGATTGTCCAAAAAAAATGGAGTTAACAACCTTGTTTAACATTGTTTACACAAAAAGTAGAGTCATCCAATGAGGAAGTAGTGGGAGACTTCGTTGCATTAGATTTATCTAATTCTAAAGCATTGGAAATGCAAGAGGGGGAACAAGATCCCAATTTAAGTTACAATGGAAATGTTTTGCTTGTTTTTCCAAAATGTCTACTACACTATTTGTCGTTCTAGGAACTAGGGAAAAGCCTAGAAAATTTTGACAGTCACTTACTACTAATTTTGCTTCTTCAATAGTTGATTGGTTTGTCCAGGAGATGGATGACTATATTCCATTGAAATAGTCAAAAAGATTCTTGCAATCGCCTTCTATGCTGAAGTTAGAAAGATTAAGCTCGTTTGCCCATTTTGTTGCCTGTAAAAGACCTACTGCCTCTGCTTCTTCCAGGGATGCTGTTCTTGATGGTCCTAATCTTCCTAGAACAAATTCACCTCTTTCATTTCCAAGAATTAAGTCAAAGACTAAGGGATCATTTATGGATAACCAAGCTGCATCTACGTTCATTTTATGTGTGTGTTTTCTCAGAGGTTTCCATGTCTCTATACTATTATTTAGTTGGTGTCCATGTTCTCTACAAGTTCCATGCTTATCCCAAAAAATAATGTGTCTTTGAATATCTGTAGCTAATTGATTTGCAAATCTATTTTTTCCTTGAAAAACTTTGTTACATCGTTCCTTCCAGAGGAACCAGATTTTGTAAGAATAGTCTCTAGTGGGATTATGATATTAGGATTTTTCAACCAAGAATCACGAAGATCTAAAAAGGAAAGAGTATTATCCAGTTGTAGTTTACAAGATTAGTTGATTTGCAGATCTATTTTTTCCTTGAAAAACTCTGTTACATCGTTCCTTTCAGAGAAACCAGATTTTGTAAGAATACTCTCTAGGGGGATTATGATATTAGGATTTTTCAACCAAGAATCACAAAGATCTAAAAAGGAAAGAGTATTATCCCAGTTGTAGTTTACAAGGTTGGGAGCTAGCGCCCAGACAGATTTGAAATAACTACAGTGAAACAAAAGATATTATATTGTTTCATGAGCTTCAGAGCCAAAAGTACATTTTGGGGAGATATCTATGTGGAATTTAGCTAACTTAGAATTGGTTGAGACAACATTTTGTAATCATTTCCAAGTAAGAATTTTGATTCTTTGAGATACATCTAGTTTTCATAAGATTTTCCAAAAAGAATCTTAGCATACATGGATTTGACTGGCAACTCTAGACTACTCCTAGATTGTTTGAATTAAATTTGCCGTGTTACAAAACCAATATATTTTTATTTTGTACAGCTTAGTAAAGTGGTCTCTAAACTACTTCTAAATTCATTCATTAGATTTTTAGCTATTACAACGGCTCAAATCCTGACCTCTGCAGTGGGAGGGAGCATGGGAATTATCGGAGCACTTGATAGTTCTCTAAACGAGTACATTCAGTTAGCACTAGTTTCTTCACTTGTTTGCTCATACATAGTTCATGGAAAATTCATTTCATGTGTATGAGTAGTTGGGAATCAATTATTTCTACACAGTGCATATGTTAGGTTCGTCTTGTTTTCTTCTAGCATTCTCATTCGCATCAATTTTATTAAACCTTTAAGATTCAAAAGCTGAGAACCAAAAAACACAATGAGATGCTGGAGTAAATTGATAGTCTTAACTCCTTAGTTGAAATAAATAGTCAAGTTAGATTATATTTGTTATTTGTGATACTGTTATTTTAAAAAGTCAATGATAAACAGATAAATCTAGGGTTCTTTTTATACCGATATCACATTTTCGATGAACTTGAAGAAACCCCTTGACAAATGGTTAATATTGTTACCTTTTAGTTGGTTGGAAACAACAGGAATCCTTTTTTAGATTAGGCCATGAGATTATGATGTTAAGTGATTTGGATGTCCGTGTTATCTTTGATTTTATAAAATCTTTGTAATTGCTAGAATCTTTAGAGGGAAGTCTCCTAGCCACTCCCCAATCTTGAACAGTAGTTTTATGATTAATATATTTAACCCTTGCGTCTTTTTTCAAAAAAAAACAACTCATCCGTTGGACGGGGTGCTGTGAATTATTCACATCCTAAAAAATTTATATCCGAATTTGCCAATAATTTGATAACTCTCAGTGATTGTTCGTAATTGATTATTAGTTCATCTATATTTTCACCCCCAAGGGAATAACATATAACCGCGCTTTTATTTGTTTGTACCTATCAATAAGTGGAATGAATAATCTAATTATATTATAGAGCTCTCATACCATATAATGGGTGGTAAATTAAGTTTTGTTTGAATTGAGATATAACATTTCTATACATAGGAAGATATAAGAATTTTTTGATATTTTTAATAAAAGGAGGAAAATCCTCCACGCATTTACTCATAAATCCAATTTTGTAGTCTGAAAAGTTTAAAGAATTTTTCAGGTTGAAAATGCAGTCATCGAATCTATTATATCTCCCTCAGTTCTTGCCTAAGAGTTTTGTCGCTACAAACATTTTAAGTGTTCTAGAATTTCTGAAGGACCAAATTACATCAGATGACCAAACTATCTATACGAGTCTAGTTTGCATTATTGCACATAGCAACAATGGGATCTTGATAAGATCCAACCAAGTTTTTTTTTAAAGGAATTATTATATCAGGTGGTCAAACTAACCACACAGAACTAGTTTGCATTATTGGGCATACCAGGGGTCTTGGTTATATCCAACCGAGTTTAATTTACTAAGAACAAGTGAATCAAAGTTGTAAAAACTAATATTCTAAAAGTAGCAGTAAATAAAAGTTTTAAAGTAACAGTATCATATATCTTATGAATTAAGAGGTCTAAAACGGTTTGTGTCGTGTTAAGTGTTAAGTCAGCATGGAAATCTTGGTAAAAGTTGCTGGTGCAGATGATGTTGATGACAAACTTGATTTTGTTGATTCTGATGTTAAGGTTAATGATGTTCTTAATTCTACAATAGTAGATTTTTCTCCATAAGAAAATCATATGACAACTCTTGAACTCTTCATATATGAAGCAGACAGGCAAAAACCCAAATTAATCTAAACTATAATAAGCAAACTTGAAACTCTAAAGATATAACCCTACGTGAAAAAAACGGTGATAGAAGAAGAAAGTAGGGCAGGAAAAAAATCCTTGAGAATAACCTAAGTCCATCAAATTAGTAAATAGAAAGAACCACAGAATAAAAGAGAGATGAACAAGAGGATTTTTTGATGGTATTTGGCTCAGATGTTCTCCCATTGAGCAAATTTCAGCAGATGGAAAATTAGAATTTCTTTTCCTTACCGTAGTGCAAGTTGTGCAAAGCTCTGATATGCCAGCGTAAAAACTATGTTATACTCTTAGGAGATATTCTCTGGCGGACCCGGTACTTGCTACTGGAATAGGTTTTGGATTTGGAAAACTAGAATTTCAATTGGTATTTGGATTAGTTAACACTGGATCATTAGCCTAATTAACCTTTAAAGTCAAAAAAGAAAAGATCATTTGCCTCTTTCCTTTTAGATTCAGAATGTAAGATTTGGTAAATTTATGTCATGAATCATAAAAATAAAAGGTTACTGATATATACGTTAAAATCGTTAAGTTTTCAAGATCGTCATTCAGATTACATTTTAGTTTTATTTTTTTCGTTGTCTAAAATCAAAAGATTAGTTGATTTTCCTCTGAACGTTAAATTTTAAAAGAATCAAGGAAGAAAAACCCATCATTGTTATCAACAACATCATCAAGACTCAAGTAAGAAAAACCAAATTGACTAAAACCCCATTTTTCTTCGGCACATTCTAATTCAATTCTTTCCTCTCTCACTATTTTCGATTTTTCCCCTCCTTAATTACAACAACAAACCCAATTAGAAAATTATGTATATTCAGATATCGGTAATGGTGGCTGGGTATCTTGGGATGACGAAGAAGAAGCTGAACGAAAAGGAAATTTGGGGAAGATAATACGCCGAAGAACCCTGAATCCACTATCGGTGAATTTATACTGAAGAGGGTTCATTTCAAATTAAATAGAAAGTTTAAGGAATTTTAATTAAAAAGTTCTCTAAAAGATAACAAAATATCTTAATAGCAGATCTTAAGGAGATGATATGAATCGGACGCCTATCAGCCGCGAGTTCATTTAGGCTGTCACACGGATGCGCGCCTGACAACATGACTCATCTTCGATTCAGTGGACGTGTATGCAACTTTTTGCTTGAACTCGGAGAACTGTAGAACTTTTCCTAAAACTCTGTGCTACTCAACAACAAAGAACTTATGGGGTGAGATTACCAATTCATTTGAATATGTCGTATCTATCTGCAGATTCTCCACCGAGATTCAATAAATAAGTGTTGCCGTGTTAACGTAAATTTATATACATTTTTTCCTTTCATGTTTTAAAAACCAAACTAGGTGTGTATATCACAATTGCAGGGTTTTTAAATCGTCGTTTTTTTGAAATTTACTAATCGAATCGATGTTAAATCGTGCATGGAAGATTCATAGTTGATTATTAAATCATAAATGTATGCTTATAAACATTATTTTACCATACAAAGTATTCCTATGGTTTTATTTTTGACATATAATGAGTATAAATATAAAATATATTAAGTTTTAAGTTTTAACACTAACAACCAAGCTGGAACAATGGCTTAAAAGCTGTGTTTTTCTAGTTTTGGTCTTTGGTTCCTATATATATATATATATTAATAAAAAAATAGTAAACATCAACAGAAATCAAGGTGGAACATTGGTTGGAGGCCACTCGTCTGACCCAGTTTACAAGGTTTACTAACGATTCTTAAGAGAAACGATTTAAGCATGCGATCCAAAGCGATTTTGAGGGAAATGAAGAGAATCCCACGCTTTTAAAAACCATGCACAGTTATACTGTACAATTTCGCTTTTACCAACTTGCATTATTTAGTACAAGATAATAGAGAAAGATGTAGACAGTGCTTTGATCCTCTCTCACCCCAAATGGCACCTAATGACAATTCATCCCTGCGTGTGGCAATCAAAATAAGTGAATATAGCTGGGTTTTTTTCTTCTTAAGGACTCATTCAAAAGAGTGGAGTCATCAAATGTTAGGATATTAGGTTCTTCCACGACATTAGATTTATCTACTTCTAAAGCTTGAATAATACAAGGTGGAGGTTCATTTACTAGTTAATAACTTTTCTAAATGCTTTAGCTTCCTTAGCTAAGATGTCAACCGCATTGTTTGTTGATCTAGGAACAAAGAAAAAACCCAAAAAAAATTGAACAAAAACTAAAGTGATCATGTTTTAGTTCTTCCATAATGGTTTGATTCTGCCAAGTTATCTGAGAAGATACTCCATTCAGGTAATCAAAAAGATTTTTGCACTCTCCTTCAACACTGAAATTTGAAAATCTGCTATCTCTTGTCCATTTAGCTGCTTGTAGAAGACCTAAAGCTTCTGCTTCTTCTGGAGTTGATGCTGAGATGGATCCTGCTCTACCTTGTTCAAATCTACCTGCATAATTATGATCTAAAGCTACCTTTTTGATATCCATGCTGCATCTAGGAGCCTTCCAAATTTCCTTTCGTCTTTCTGAAAGATTAACTGAATTGTTTGTAGCTTTATATTTCTCTTTATGCCAGAAGTTCAAATGTATTTGAATTTCTAAAGATATTTGTAGGTAGGGTTGTTGTTTCTTTTCAAATGTTATGTTATATCTTTCCTTGCATATGAACCAAATCTTTGTCATAATCATTTTTATAGGTAAAACTGGGTTGTCCTTCCTATCCAATCCTTACAAATATTCAGAAATGTGGTTGAACTACCAAAGTTGAGCTCTACTAGATCTGGACCAATAGCCCATACAGATTTTGCATATTGACGGTGGAAAAATTAATGTTTTATAGATTCATGTTCTTTACAACCAAAAGTGCACTTAGGTGAGATATTGTTCATGAATCTAGACAACTTGAGATTTGTAGAAACTGCATTATGAAGACATTTCCATGTGAATATTTTATTCTTTGGATAAATCTAAAGCCCATAGTCCTTTCCAGAAGGAGTCTGATAGTCCTAAGTAGTAATTATTGATTGTTATTTCGTTTAGTTTAGCATACACTGATTTGACTGCGAATTTACCCGATGTTGTTAGAAGCCATCTAAGTGTACCTGGCTTGGTCTCTAAATTCCTTCCTATAACTATTCAGATTCCACAAATTTGTCTTGCTAAAAAACTTGGGAAAAAAAAATGTATTAAATTTTTGTTTCACTTTTTAGTGCATGGATCGATAAGTTCCAGCATAAGTATTAAATGGTAATTAATTGAGATTCTGAATCGATTCTGATTACCAACCAAATTCGGTATCCAGTTATACTCCCAAATATTTATATTATTTTGTTCAACTAACTTAAGTCCTTTACTTATATATTTTTAAATCCAAGAACCCGTGGAAGAAATCCTTTACATATATATTTTCAAATCCAAGAACTCGTGGAAGGAGTTTTCTCCCTGATAAAGACTGAGGTTTTCCTAAAAGATAGCTAGCTTCTTAAATATTTTTTTGAAAATGTTTTTGTAGGACTAATGAATGGGTCACGCACTATGAGGCCGACAACAAAATGAATTTTTGCAATCAATATAACAGTTCTTAATAATAGACTTCAGTTCAGACTTCACAGCTTGGATCCCTAAAGGCTAAAGGGTCGGAAATCTATGCAGGTTGCTGGCTAGACGATCCACACGAGTATGCATGCTAATGTAACGTTATTAAGGGTGCTGCCACTGCCACGAAGTCATTTGACAGGAAGAGGACAATGCATATTCATAGTAAGTCACGAAAGAACGTAAGTTACCACATAACCAACTAGAGTTTCAAGAGAAAACGAACAAAACATGAGAATATGGAGTCTGGCTTCAATGAGCAAGAAAAAGATAAATCCAACATTCAGTTAGCACAAGTTTTCTCTTGGGGCTCATACATACTTCATGTAACTAAGATCTCAGTATCTATAAGTAGTTGAGAATCAATTCTCACCCAACCGTCTCGTTTATATTTTAACATCCCCATTCTCACGAATCACGATCTTTGTACACTTTTGAGATTCAAATAAATACACAGAAATAACCAAAAAAAATATTAGTGAGATGTTGGAGTAAACTGGTAGTTTCGACTCCTTAGTTCTTAGCCAAATAATGTGCTTAACAAAATTTATTCACCCCATAAAAATTCCATAACCAATCATATTTGAATTTTTTTTTTGTTTTTATAAATGGATTGTGTAATAATACGCCTGCAACACATAAAAAGGTGTGATATTTTATTAATATAAAAAAAAACGGCAATACTTTCTTAAATATGAAATTAAAAATATGGTAATTTATTAAAATCTTCATTCTATAGTTATCAGTTTAGTTTTGAATCCAAATGTTTTCGAGCCACGATGGCTTTTGGTTGCGAGAGAAGTTTTGCTTTCTCTTGCGAATGTCGCTCGGTCTTACGCACCATGCATGTCTCGGTGGCTGGAGAATCTGAATGCTCCAAACTCCCAAAAAAAAAGAAACTCAAATGACAAAACTGTTCCTTTCAAATCAAAGTCTTGGATTAAAGTGTCACGTCAGTCGAGTTTTCACTTCGCACCGACATTCAATAAATAAGAGTTGAGTTGCATTATGCTTACCTTTCGAATTCCGTCCTTTCAATTTCCACCACCAAACAAGGTATATGTTTACCACTTCACCTTTATGGCTGCCAATCGAGTATCATTCCGGTGGGAAGTATATGATCAAATAAAAACCGGTATTAGCAGTACTTTAGCAGTGTTGGTGTAAATCACAGTTGTAATTGTACAATTTTACTTTTGTTTACTGTCACAATCTTATCATATATTCACATACAAAAAAGCTTGACGGATGACAAAAAAAAAAAAAACCGTCCCAAAAGCTTCATTAAATCATGCCCCCTTCTGTCCTCCGTGGACCCACAACAAAAAATCTGTGAGACAAATCCTTTATTCGGTTTCGGTATGGTCTAGAAACTCGGTCTGTGCAAATCTACTCATATTCATATGTCATCCAAAGTTTTCATTTGGACGAAACAGGAGAGAAAGATCTTGACCCTAAGTAATTAACTTCTGTCTGTTTGGAAGTGATTTTTCCTTATATATGGTTCTCTTTTATTCCCCTGCGAGCTATTACTAGTATGCAATAATTTGATTGTTGTTTCATTATTTCCTTTTTTTTAATAGGAAAAGAGAATTCATTAATAATTTTTTTAAGAGATGTTTACACTCTGTTCATCTCTAATAAGAGATTCAACCAAGTTGATAATGTTATATGCCAACACTCACTATTCCTAGAAATTCTAATCCTTTTTGATAGGCTATTAGCTACCTCATCGGATTCTCTATGCACAAATGTGCATTTCCAATCTCTAAAACTGTCTAAAAGGTTTCGACAATCCAGAATTACATTATTATTAGTCCACCGGACATTTCATACTCTGCCATTTATGGCATTAACTACATTGATGAAATCTCCTTCAAGGTGTAGCTTGTCAACATAAGAAGCTTTTGTCCACTTGATGGCTTCCAGTGCTGCCAGAGCTTCCGCCTGCTCCTCATCTTGAGCTAGCCCCGAGACTGATTGCGCACCCCCACAATACCCTGCATCAGAGAACATCATTAGTCCTATACCCATATGCATGTTACTTTTCAAGAATGAAGCATCAAAATTAATTTTATAGAACTCATTTTCTGGAAACTGCCAGGGAATGATAGTTCTATTCAGTCTAATACTTGTCCTTCCATTCCTAGACCGCGTGGAATTTAAATTCCATTCATTTAGCTCCTTATTCATTCTTGCTACTAGTTGAGAGGTATGAACACATGCATTATCAAAAACAACACAGCATCTAAGTCTCCAAATGTTCCATAAGACAAAACTGACAAACTTTATAAAATTCCCTTGTTCATCATCAGAATCATTACTACTTTGAAACCAAATTTCAATCCACTCCTGCAGATTAACATAAACAATTATACCTGCAATGTTAGTATCAAGAGCAGTCCAAATTCTTTTAGTTACTTCACAGTCAATAAAGAGATGATTGATAGTTTCAGATTCATGTTCATATAATGGACAAAGACTACTTATTGAGTTCACATACCTAGCAAGTTTGCTCCTCACAGAAACACAATCAATTATACATTTCCACAGTAGGTGTTTAATCTTTTGAGGAATATCTAATTTCCATAAAGATTTCTAGGGAAAAGTACTAATTTCACCACTATAAACTTCATGTATAATGCATTTGTATGCAGATTTCACACTAAATTGACCATTATAAGTTGGAGCCCACCTTAAAACATCCTTACCAATGTGAGGAATTCTGATATTACAAATGTCACTAACAGTAGCTGTGTCAAAAAGACAATTTAAAGTATCAACATTCCACTTACCTGTTTCCTGTACAATTCGTTGGTTAACAGTTTCCATGCTACTGGAAGCAAAGGAAGCATCAAGAAGAGAGTTTTTATTTGGTACCCACTTGTCTTTCCATATCTCAATAGACTTCCCAACCCCAATCTCCCAGCAATAGTGCTTTCTAATCAGTTGTAATCCTCTACAAATGCCTTTCCAAACGCAAGACATTGAATCAGAATACTCAGCATGAATAGGATTATTTTTAAGAAAGTACTTATGTTTGAGAATTTGCACCACAATGCACCAGACTCATTCAACATCCTCCAATCTAATTTAGCACAAGCGAGCGGTGTTAAGATGCTCAGTTTTCCTTATGTTTAAACCACCTAGTTCTAAGGGTTTGTTTACAGTGTCCCATTTTTTAGGATAATATCCCCTGCCAGAGCCCTTCTTATTCCAATTTTTTTTTCTCTGAATAGTATCTAATATATCAGTCATTTTTTTAGGCATAGGGAAAACAGAAAGATGATGAACAACCAGAGTTCCTAAAGTAGATTTAATTAGAACAGTTCTACCTGGTTGATTAAGGTACTTACCTTGCCAAGTTTCAAGTCTACTTTCACAAGAATCCTCAAGATGCTTAAATGTTTCCATTTTATTTTTCTGGAGAAGCAAAGGCACACCTAAATACTTATCAGCCAATCCTAAGTTTTTGATTTTAAGGACAACAAGTATTTGAGACTTAACTCTAGGTTCAGTTTTTGGACTAAAGACAATTCCCGACTTATCAAAGTTTATTACTTAACCAGAAAACTTACTGAACTTTTCAAGTATCAACTCTAGATTTTTAGCACCTTGAACAGAAGCCCTGGTAAATACAAGACAGTCATCAGCAAAGAATAAGTGACTCACAGCTGGGCTAGTTGTAGTTACCTTTATCCCCTGTATATTTTTATTTTTTTCAGCATCAATAAGCAATTTAGATAACACATCCATACAAATGATGAAAAGATATGGAGACAAGGGATCTCCCTGTATGAGACCCCTTGTAGGATAATAAACATCACCAGGTGCACCATTCAATAAAATGGAAGTTGACACAGTTGAAACACACTGTTCAATAAGCTTACACCAATGATCATGGAAACCTACTTATTACCGAGTTTCAATATTTCTCTCCCATATATATCGAAGTCACTCACTTGGGCTGAGGAATGTGAAATGTAACCCAACTAGGATGTGGTCTGACATTTTCGACAATGCGTCAAATGGACGAGTAAAAATTATTATGGGTGAAATGGACACCAAAAAAATAGCAAAGATGAAACTGAATTCATCTTGACTTAAACTTAAAAAAAATAGCAAGGATGAAACTGGATGCATCCTGATGTAAGTTAAAAATAAAAAAAAGTATTTAAAAATGGGTAGGATGAAACTGTTTACATCCTGGCTATTTTTACATTTTTGTCCATTTAAACAATATCAAAATCTAAATGTCCTTTTCACCCAGGAATTGTTGATTTTGGTATGTTTAACCAATTTTGTGTATTTTAAAAATATTTGGACAAATGATCCATTTCCGTATCATTATCTATAGATACATGCAGCAGACGTGTTTATGCGAACCGACCACCGGCTAACAGTGAAAGATCAGGCAACCGACAGTGAATGATTAGGTGACCGGCCACACAAACAAAAAAACAGCGAACGGTTAGGCACTTGGCGTGGTCCATGGAAATGCCCAACTTGGTGGTCCAATTCCATGCTCCTAACATACGCAACCCCCATCAGTCGTTGATCCAAATCGTATTGCCAGAAGCTCAAGTTAAGTTGTCAATTGATTGATCCTCGTATTAAAAGCTATATACAGTGTATAATTTATATACGTATTAGATTTCTTTTTGCAGAATTTAACTTTCTCAGTGTCTTGGCTGCTATCTGCAACCGTCAAGATTAAAATTAAAAATTGAGGCGATGGTCTTTTGTCATTTTCACGCTGTAATAACTGTCAACCGGATCGATTTCTGTTAGTTTTCATCCCTCCTAATTATAGTCAGGAATGATGACTCTCTGATTGCATACCCAATTTCGGAGAAAATGATCGATACACATTCAATTGAATTGAGTAAAAAATGAAAGAAAAAAGAACAAAAAAAAAAAAAATGTTGCAAGCAATTTATTTTTGCCCCATAGTGGAAGTATAGAAGGGACTTCCTTCACTCGTCCGGCAAATCCCAAATAATTAGGATTTTCTGGAAATTAGATGACAACTAGATCCATCTAAGTCTTTGTCAAAATAAGTGAACGAATCTAGTTAGTGTTCCTTTGTGGGACTAATTGGTGGCACACAGTAACAAGTAACAATAAAACGTGTTTTTGCTAGTAATAACATGCACATTTTCATGATAAACTTCAGAGTTCAGAGCTACGAGGACCCTAATGGGTCCAACATCTATCCAAGTTGAGTCTCGTGCGCAACATTTCACAAAGGTGGCATTATTAAGGTGTCCAATGGCACCCACTTCTATAGTTCATTTAATAAGGTATATAGCTTGTCGTGTTACGAAATGAAACTACATTCACTTATCACAAGTTTTTTCACTTGCGTGCTCATACAGAGTTCATTCATGTAACGAACATCTTAATGTGTATAAGTAGTGGTGAATGAATTCTTTATGCACAACGGAAGTTAAAATCTATGTCTGGTTTTCATTATATCATCCCCATCGGCAGAAACTTGTTAAACCTCTAAAAAGATTGAAAAGCAAAGTAACAAAGTAAAAAAATAAGTAAGACGTTGGAGTAAACTGATCGTCCCAACTACCTGTTCGGATTATTTGCTTGGTGTGGATGATCAACAACTTCATATGTATATATTTAATAGACCTCTTTATTAGTTGTCCTTTGCCAAATCATCCGTGGTTTTTGTGTACACACTACACACTAATGATGAAAAAGGAGAATTCGACTTTCCAATGGAAATCAAATAAAGACATACACAAAAATGGGTTCTCTTAACGGGAGATCAAAGTTTGTTTAATAAGGAAAAAATATGTGTATATATAAGAATTATTTTATTTCTTATACAGGGATTGCGAGAGGGTTTAATTTTTGTTTTTCTTTTGTTTTGCATATTTCACTCGGAAGCTCGGTGTTGCTAATCACTCCGACTCCAGCTAACTTGAATGATAAAAAAGAATCACAGGTTCAGTCGAACTTTTTTTTAGAATTCAGAGCTTGATTTGTATTTGTTGGTCGAACATAAGAAAAAAATAATGTAGCTTGGTCCTTTCTCACTTCAAATTGCATCCATGAAAAGCCTTCGCACGTGGCAAGGTCCTGTAATTTGCTCATGGTAATAACTACCAGCCTACCACTACTGCCGGGCAGTAATGCCTTTTTTCACCGTGGGGGTCTTACTACACAGTTTTGCTATTTTTCTCCCAATTTTTTTTTTGATCGGTAGAATAATTCACAGACATAAAGTCGAGGTGAGGGTGCCCTTTCAGCTGTACAATCCTTGTCTGAATGTACATGACTTTCAAATGATTGACCGGAATATCTGAGGTTGCATTGTGCGCTAATTAATTTACCGTTAGTAAAAATGATTATTTGTCTCAAAGGTTGCGTGTTGTTCATGCCATTTCCCTATATGACAAGCTGGTTAATTTGGTCCCTTTAGGATATTTTGCTGATTTTTTGGGTTTATTATAAAAGTGTAATACGTGCCGGCCCAGCACAGCCTGGCACACAAAATCACGTGCTTTACGTGCCATGTGCCGTGTTGGGATGTGTCAACGATTTAAACGTGTTGTGCCGTGCTGTTCTTTATTAGTTAAAAATTAGGCACAACACAGCTCACGGACATAACACGTAACGTGTATTTAATTGCTCGTGCTGCCTATTTGCGGATGTAAAATTTATGTCGGGAGTCCTGCGACAAGTTGTGAGAATTACCGTGTTTGGGGAACCCACTTCTCTAGTTCATTAATAAGGTGTATTTAATTAGTCGTGTCACTAAATGTTGACTAGATGAATACATACCGTTAGCACAAGTTTTCAACTTGCGTGCTCATACATACTTCATGAGACGAACATCTCAACTTGTATAAGTAGTTGAAAATCAGTTTGACGCAACAAATGTTATGTTCGTCTATTTACAGTCCAGCATTTTCATTCCCATCACATTTCTTAAACTTTCAAAGATTCCAAACCAGAGAGCAGTGGCGGAACTGGAAAATAAGGGTGGGATGGCTTGAAAACTAATTGGATTTGACGGGGGTGGCTTAAGCCTATGTTTTAGTTATTCCAAACTTAAAACTATGATGAAATTGTTAGTCTTTTTAGACCTTGGGCAGCCCAAGTCTATATGCAGTTCCGCCCCTGCCAGGGAGAAATAAAAGCGAAAATAAGGGTGAGATGTTGGAGTAAATTGATAATTTGGGCTCCTTATTCGGATGATTTAATTATATGATTTGCTCCTTGTTCGAAAGTTCCATACACAACAACCTGATGACTCTTGCTGATTGATCATCCGTTCATATCTATATTTTTAGTAGACTTATGTACCCGTTGTCTTGTGCTGAGTGCTGACCATATATGAATTTGATTTTTGTATGGAGGCCGAAAAGGCCGCTTGTTTATATTTGAGGGGAAAATCCCTTCAGTAATACCACTGACATCTTGTTTACTTTCGGCATTAAATGTAAATTTTTTCATTTACTTATTGTGTTTTTACCTTATAAATATTATATATTTTAAAATTCTTGAAATGAATGTTTCATGTACATGTATTTAAAATTTTAGTCCTTTGATGTTTCTCAACACCAAACAAGGTGTGTGTGAATCACAGTTGTTCTTGTACAACTTCAATTTTGTTCAGTGTCACAATCTTATTATATCATTTGGAGCTTGCACTGCATTTGTTGTTCAAGACGGAAGAGAAAGATCTAGGCAGCATGGTCCTTTCTCAACTCAAATTGCATCTAGGAAATGCATTTGCACATAGCAAGGACCGACGCTCCTGCAATTGACGCACTTTATCCTCAGTAATTAATTTGTATGTCTTAATTCAAGCTATTGATTTTGATTTGCTCATAATTAATGCTAACTAGCTGCTATTGGGAAGTGATGCATTTTTTGACAGGGAGATCCAGAACTGGGTTCGCTATTTCTCTCCATTTGTTTGAAAGGGTAAATACCCAACTTGGTGGTCCAAGTGCATGCTCATAACTTACGCAACCCCCATTACTCATTGAGTCATTGATCAAAAACTTATTGCAAGAAAGCCCCAGTTAAGTTGTCAATTAATTGAGCTTCATATTAAAAGCTATGTTCAGTGTATAATTTACATATTTACTAGTTGGTACGCCAGTGCGCTGCACGGGCCGTGATAATTTATAGAGAAAAAGTATGCTTTGGTGTTAGTGAACTTAGGGGTTCATGAAACAAAAAATTCAGTTACTTAAAAATAGTAATATTAAAAATAGTCAATGAAATTAAAAATATAGAATAAAGAAATTAAATTAATATAGAATAAAATCTATGTTTTTAGTATACGTGTATAATAACCTCTTTCAGATGATACAGAGAACCTGCAATAGAACGCTCCTTGGTGCTGATTCCCCTGAAATCTGTGACCACTATTTTAGTAGCGACAACTATAGTAGCATGTTTCAGCGGATATAATTAAGCTGTAGTACAATAGGGTGAATATTGCACTCCCTCGTACCCCGCACTAAATGTTGTGTTACCCTTGGAATCCACTACCACCATTTTCAACTGTAAGTGGACCAATTTAAATAAGTATAAGCAATTTATTATTGTGCTCAATATACTTGGCGACTTATTTACCTTGGCTCCGTCTCTTAATATACATACACCGTACAGCAAGTAAGATTTGCTGCCTCCAGAAGCTATAGCTGTAAGATGCATATATATCCTATATATTCGTAGCTTGCTCTTTTCGCGATGCATGTCTTTCCATTGTTTAGCTGCAAGCAGTTGCTATCATATTAGTCCAAATCGAACATCCATGTACTATAACCTGTAATATCAACAACAAAACAGGAAAAAACAATTAATATCGAACATGAGAAACCGCATTTACAGAGAAAAGGGAATATCCGAATATGGAGAGGAAAGGATACGGCCAAAAATAAAAAGTGAAAAAACGTTGTGCGCCTGTGATAGTGAGAATCAAATTAGACGACGAAATGAACCATTGGATGAACAGTGCACCACCATGATTATCATGAGTGTTTGTAGTATTGTCCGGTTGTGGTGGAAATAATAAATTAACATCACTTTAGAGTTCTAAACCTATGTTCAATTGAACATAGTATCTCCTATACACCCCGTTGTTCTTGTGAGAACTTACAAAGCATTCACCATTCATGGCCATCAATGAGAAACACACCTTAAGCCATGTTAGTCCATCTACCTGTCAATTGCACTTGTATAGGATCAGATGACAAGAAATAAGTGATTTGTTGCACTTGTTTCTACTGGAGTGTTTATATTTTTAAGTATTCAATATTAAAGCATCGATGGATCACATAAGTAATATTAGTCCATAGAAAACCTACCAACGAGAAACACACCTTATAAGCCACGAGAAAATTAACCAAATGATTCATTGCTTATCCCCATATGGTTGCTACTCAGTACATATAGATTCTTAAAATTTAAGTATTAGTTTTATCACGGTTTCACTGTTAATTTGGGTCAACAGAAAGGGTTTAACACTTCAAAGTTGCCGCTTGTAGTTTTGTCAGTAATATTGTTATATTATACCTGTTAACTAAATCTATTTGGATGATGCAAAATTCCAGACTCAACATAGAAACGTAAAGACGGAACAGAGAAACCTTCGTGATAAATAGAAATACCAGTGACAATAAAAACCGTGAAAAAGAAATAGATCAACGAAGATTAGGGTTACGGTTTACCAATTTGTTGATCATCTGCCTACATACTCATTACAGCCGCATCTGCAAGGTATACAAACAACGCCAATGGAAGAAAAAACAACGGAGCAATAATCAACCGAAAAACATAAAAATTACCTCGAAGTGAAGAAAGGATACTACCCCGAAAGAAACTTCACTTCGCTATCTGTGCAGCGCATCTCTTCACTAAGGAAGAACTGTGTATGTTTCCTGTAAGTTCAAGAAAAAAACCCAAAAACAAACTGGTGGAATTTTCCCTAACCGTTGTTGTAGTAGAAAAGGTTTTTATTTTTTAGGGATGATATACGGTGGATACCAAAATCACCTTTGTTTTGGCATAGTTCGGGCGCGGCCAAAATTTGGGCCAAAGGCTACCACGCGTTACCTGGCGACCTTGGACGGATAAGATTTGCATCTCAGATAGAAGGGTGGCCGTTGATTGTTGCAACCCTTCGTTTTGGCAGCCGTGAAGGAAAGGCCAGCATGGTTTAGGCACTGATGGTATTTTTCAATGATGTTGTCGCAAAAGATTCGTTGAGACTTGTGAAAGCAATAGATTTTAGACTTATAAAAATTTAAAAAACTAAGAGAACTTAATGCAAAATTGATTTCAAGATATTAAAAATAACCAAGACACTGATTCCACTATTACACATGAATGAATGATGGTAAATAACCCAAAACTCTAATTATCTTTTAAGTCCCTTATTTTCTTAACTCACAAATAATCAGGCAAATTCTCAAATATCAATTGTATTCCTTAAGCATAGATTATCAATTGACTAAACAAAGTATAACCTATCAGATTGAATCACAACTAATTAAGAAAATTATGCAAACAATTTAAAACTCTGCAAAAGCAGTGATTGAGTGAATTATAAATTAGTAAAAATAAAATAGTTACCAATTATTCATGCGTAAATAGATTCCTCATTGCCTTGGTTGTGGGAGAATTATCTCATTATCATGTTGGAAACACGCTCAAAATTTGATTTCATTGCTCAAAGATGGTTTACAAATGATGAAATGGGAGAAAAATTAATAAAACCGGGTTTGTGACACTTATGTTTGTTACAAACCAGCTGTTACATAGAACGATAAATGAAAACTGTCACTGTCACTGTAGCTATATGACCCATTGGTGTTTGTCGTTGTCACTGTTGATGAACGACTGTTCTCTTGCGTCTTATGTTCTTCATGCACCAGCATAAAAGAATTTTCCTGCAAGTGATCGTCCCGACTCTGTGATGCTCTGAACTTCTCCCAATTCTCTCCGTAACCCTTCTGCCTCTCCTAAGCACTCTATATATATTCCACAGGACTCAACAGGACCACCTTAATTCCACGAATCTTCACCATAACTCGTAGTTAAGACAAAATATTCTCGGGTTGTTTTATTTCCTTTCTTGCCTTCTCACGCTGTCAAACAGTCCTTACACAAACCATGCTCCCAGATCATTAAGGATGGGTCAAGACGTTCAACACACATGCAATCTTTCCATAACAGCATCAACACAAACCCGAGTATCTTCCAAACCCTGTTTCCGAGTATTTGCACGTTTCATTCCTTTTTTAACGAAACTAACAGCATTACCGACCCTGTTATATTGTTACATCTCAGTACCAAACAATTCCCGTGACAAATATCTCCAAAACTCTCGCCAACTTCACGACCAGAATATATGCAGGTGGAAGGTTTCTTTTTTTCCCGCCAAAATGAACTTCAAACGAGGAAGAAGAAGGTCATCCCTTAACCAACATCTTGGGTTCCAAATAACCAGCGGATGCTAATGACGAATATGGGCTACACATAGCCGTGGGTGATCCTTAGCCAAAACTAGGGTCCGTATAGAAAATGTCCTCAGTGGGTGCTCCGAGCAACTTTTCGAGCCGAATTTTCCAAAAATATTTATTTCCCCAAAATACCTACAAACACATAAAACACCACAATAAATACGAAATCAAGTACCAAAAATACAGAAAATTGAGGACAACTTAAACACAAAAATGTGTTTATCAGGAACGCCTTGGCGTTGAGACATGGTTGACGTCGTTTTCCATTGGCACGGTGGCGCGGCTGACATGGTTGGCATGCCTTGGCGCGGAAACGTGGCTGGCATGGTTTGTCATTGGCACGGTGGCGCGGCTGGCATGGTTTTCCTTGGCGCGGAGACGTGGCTGGCATGGTTTGCCATTGGCACGGTGGTGCGGCTGGCATGGTTGGCATGTCTTGGCGCGGAGACGTGTCTGGCATGGTTTTCCATTGGCACGGTGGCGCGC